>NW_024083002.1:0-52114 GCF_003009895.1 Hyaena hyaena | reverse complement strand
TTCTATTCTCTTGGCAAATTTCAATTATATAATATGGTGTTATCAACTACAATCAACATGTTTTATATATTATATAAATTTATATTATGGTAACTATCATTATAAAAACATAAATATACACATTTGACATCTTTATCCAGTATTCAAGTGATGGGTAGTTGTTTCTATATCTTTACTATTGTAATAATGCTTCAGCGAACCTGGTAGTTCAGCGATGTCTTCAATATCTTGTTTTCATTTTCTTTGGATTTACACCCAGGAGTGAAATTGCTGGATCACGTAGTAGGTAGTTCAAAATGTACTTTTAGAAATCCGTCTATACTGATATCCCTAGTAGCTGCACCAGTGGCTCTAACAGTGTATAATAGTTCCCTTTATTCCACATCCTTGCCAACACTTTGTTATCCCTTGTATTTTTGATGATAGCCATTCTAGTACGTGTAAAGTGATTTTTGACTGTGGTTTTTATTTCCATTTGCCTGATGATTAGTGATATTGAGCACCATTTCATGTGCCGTTTATACATACAGTGGCCATCTATATGTCATTTTTTGGGAAAATGTAGATTCAGTTCTTCTGCCTATTTTTAAGTCAAAATTTTTGTTGTCTTTGTCATTGAGTTGTAAGCATTCTTTACAAATTTTGGGTATTAACCTCTTAAAAGACACATGATTTTGGAAGTCTTTTATCCCATAGGTTGCCTTTCCATTTTGATGATGGTTTACTTTGCTGCACAAACTGAAAATTGAGAATTTTTATCATGAAAATATGTTGACTGTTGTCAGATGCTCTTTTTACAACTATTGAGATGATTATATGATTTTTACCTGCCATCTGGTTAACATGGTGTATTGCATTGTGAATTGTGAATGTAGAACCATTCTTGCATTCTGTAATGAATTCACTTGACCATGTTGTATGACTCTTTCAATGTACTGCTGAATTTGGTTTGTTAGGATTGTTTCTTTTTGAAAATGGTTCATGATTTTCAGTGCTCCTTTTTTTTCTAAATGTATTCATTTTTAATTTACATCCAAGTTAGTTAACATATAGTGCAACAATGATTTCGGGAGAAGATTCTTTAATGACCCAATTTTGAAGTGGGCCCATTAGTTGAGAATACATAAAAAGTAATATGCAGACATTCATCCCCCCCCATAAAAAAAAAAGTATGCATACAAGACCTGACTCATAAATCCAATTTGTCAGCAATTTTACTAGCTTATGTTTGTCAACTTTTTGCCTAGCCATTCTGGTTTGTTTATATATATTTATATATTTTACCTTCATGCTTGTCACTGTTTCACATAACAGTTATTTAAATTATCTTGCTTCGGCCATAATTATATCTGATACAAATGGATTTGGGAGCCAAACACCCAACTTGTGGCATACATATAAACAGCAGGAGAAGAAATATGTGGGTTCATGAGAAAGGGCTGGCTCAAAGCATGTGCCATGCCCGGGGCCAGGTGACCCAGGGCAGTGGTTGAACAGGAATTGGGAAGACATTCAAAAGTACTTCCTGCCTTGGATGCAAACATGAAGGAAATAAATAATAGTATTATAAATAAGGCTGAATATTTTACCAGAATTAAAAAAAAAAAAAAAAAAAACAGAAAAACAGGGAGAAAGAAAATGAAATGGGAAAATGAGAGTCTGACAGGATGGGTTCTGTTTTGTTTGTCAAGTGCCCAAAGGTGGCAATTACAGCATAGTGTCCTTATTTACCATGGTTTTCTTTCGCTAAAGTACACTTTCAAAGATGTGGAAAAGTCTGACTTAGTTTAGTAAAATAACACTTTCTTTTGACAAATTTTGACAGTAGACAGTGTATATGGATAAAAACAAGCGGCATATGAAACTGTTTTTCCTTTTTAAAAGCCACATGTATTTACTGAGTCAAATGTTAGAAATGGACATTCATTCCTTTGTTAAAGTACCCAACAGAGATGATCTTTGATTTTTCCAGTTCTTTGGTAGCCAATAAAATTTACTTTAACAGAGCAGGTTAACTTATGGAAGAATCACACTTTGATATCAATAATAATAGAATATTTCTGTATGAAACTTTTAAGAAGTGAAATTAAAATTAAAAAATGCTGTAGACTGTCATTTTTAGACCCTATTTTCAATTAAATGTTTCTTCAGGCCGAGAAAAAATCCTAACAATTAAAACAAGTGTTGGGGGACCGGGTTGCTCAGTCAATTAAGCATCTGACTTCGGCTCAGGTCATGATCTCACAGCCTGTGGGTTCGAGCCTTGCATCGGGCTCTGTGCTGACAGCTCAGAGCCTGGAACCTGCTTCGGATTCTGTGTGTGTCTCTCTCTGCCCCTCCCTAGCTCCTGTTCTGTCTCTCTCTGCCTCAAAAATAAATAAAAGTTTTTTAAAAAGTGTTATTTTGTTTCCATGAACTTGAAATCGATTTGCCATTATTTCAAATCCTACTTAATTTAGTTTTTCTTTATATATATATATGTATATATATATATATTATTTCTAGGAGAGAGAGAGAGACAGCGTGGGCAGGGGATGGTCAGAGAGAGAGGGAGATACAGACTCTGAAATAGACTCCAGGCTCTGATCTGGCAGTCAGCACAGAGCCCGACGCAGGGCTCGAACCCACGAACCGCGAGATCATGACCTAAGCGAAAGTCCGACGCTTAACCGACTAAGCCACCCAGGCGCCCCGTTAATTTAGTTTTTCAATATTGAAAAAAACTAAAGAAGTGTATGAAAAGAGAAAAATTAAATACAAAATAAAATGATCATCACAGTAATAAGCAAGAATTTGTTGAGTAGTGCCTGTATATTTGGTCATATTTTTTTTTTGGTTGTACAAATTTCTCTCTCTTAAACTTCATTTGCAATGAACTCAGCTATAAAATTGGTCAGACTGTGAATGATAATTATAGACACGTATGGTAGTGCCCATTGCTTTGTTTACACGAGTTAGGGCTGACTGTCTCAGTACCTCAGTACATATGTTTGTCATTTATTTAGGAAGTCTGTCATACAAACCACACATACACACTTGTTATTTTTTACACTATTACAGATATCTCTATATAATAGAAACTATCTAGTTTTAGTGGAATTACTAAGATAGCAGAGGAATTATCTCATATGGGGATCATGTTACATGACTAATGTACAGATAAATAAGTGATTTATGATGGGACCAATTTAAGACAAGACAGCAAAACTCTACAGGTTGGAAATGCAAATGGTCACATAATTTTGAAACATTGTAGGTAATTATCATACAGTAAAACACTCACCACTTATAGCAAAATGAAAAATTCAGGGGAAATGTTTTATCTGACAATGAACTATAATTTGCTTTAGAGACTATGTTTGTCTTTTATTATTTCACACAATAATCTGTTCTTACAACAAGGAGGAAAAGAAAAGAAGTTTTCTAAAAAGGCAAAGAGCTACTTTTAAAAGCCAAAAATTTAAATATTTTTAGATAATCCTAGCTAGAAGACGAAGTGGAAATCAGTATGTTATTTCAGATGATTGCATATTTTTATAAACTATTATAAAGAAAATGTGTCCGAGCTTCCTGTTTTCAGTTGCTGAGAAGTTTAGAACCAAAGGTAGCACCTGTACAGAGACACTGTCATTGTTATGGTAAATGCCTTTTAAAACTAGACTAGAAAACAAATAGTTTTTTTAATCATGAATTTAAAAAGGTCTTTGTTTGAACACCTATAAAGAACCTGACCTACCTGTAAAGTAAAAGAAATCTAAAATCTTTTACTTTAAAAAATGCAAAAATTAATTTTGTAATATTAACTTCTCTAATGAAAATAAAGGCAATTTGAGACACAATACACTTTGAAAATATCTTTGTAAATGATATTTACTAATACAGTAAGTGTAAATCTAAATAATATGGCATGTAGTGAATACAAACTAATGAGAACATCATGGTGATTACATGTTTTTGAAATTATTCTATCACAGAGCAGTCTATACAAGTTAACAAGATATTTTAACAAAGGCAAATTGGAGTCTTCAAAGTTACATCGAGATGGTCAATACACAGGCGACTCAGTACAGCTGCTGGTGCGTAAAAGGTATACTTACAATCAGTATTTGATATGTTTAATATCTCTCATGTTTACACACATTTCTGAAAGTAACGTGAGATTTCTTCCTTTTTCCATTTTCCATTGAGTCTTTCAGTCATATTGGTACATCTGTATGATAGTTTCTCTATTTCAGCTTTAATCTTTTTAAACTATCCCAGACCTTAAGTGTGTAAAAAATACCCACTTTTTATAAATTCTATAAATAAAATTTATAGAATGCATGCTTTTTCTACTATTAAAGATCCAAGCTACTGACTCATTTTATACCTCACTAACTTAGAGAATCAGAGAAAATGAATGGAAAGCAGATTTTGTGGTTGGAAGACTTTGGATTAAATCACAGCTATTAATAAATGTGCTTCATTAGACATATTACATAGCCTATCCTAGTTTTGGCTAATCCTTCTTCATTTAACCCTTCTTTCCATTTAATAAAATCTTTCTTTCCTTCCTGCCTACCTATCTGCCTGCTTTAATTAGTGAGTAGCAATTCCAGTCCGTCATTTCTGAAACTTGTAAGGGATAAAGTAATACACAATTTTAACAGAGTCCTTACCCTCATGAAACTACATTTGCTCAGAAACTAATTAAATGTTAGTACCATTTTATGAAGAATGGGAAGAAATAGATTAAGGAGTCAAAAATTATGATGAGATGTTTATTAGACATTGAATTTCTAATATTCAATAGACTTTTTAAAAATGAGAATGTGGACCTCATGAGAGAAGGCATACATTTGAGAGTCATTGGTTAATCAAGCATATTAAAGATTAAGGATGCTCAAATTCACCTAGGTTGAATGCATGAAGGGAAGAGAAGCTACCTAAGAATTTATTTCTTGGACATCTCAGTGTATAGAGATAGTTCACTGAAAGGATAAAGATGAGATTCAGAAGGAGTAGACATTAACATGAAAGAAAATGAGAACAGTATGGAGTCTGGGAAGTCCAGTAAAGCAATAATTATAAAGAGAGAGTGATGTATTATGCCAAATATTGTGTAAAGATTGAAAACAATAAAAAATAAAAATTGACTAGGAAGTTTGGTAAAATGGAGAGTATTGGTAATTTTTTTTTTAATATTTTTTATTTATTTCTAGGAGAGAGAGAGAGAAAGAGAGACAGCGTGAGCAGGGGAGGGTCAGAGAGAGAGAGAGAGAGATACAGACTCCGAAATAGGCTCCAGGCTCTGAGCTGGCAGTCAGCAGAGACCGACGCGGGGCTCGAACCCATGAACCGCGAGATCATGACCTAAGCGAAAGTCAGACACTTAACTGACTAAGCCACCCAGGCGCCCGAAGTATTGGTAATCTTAACAGTGCTAGTTTTAGTTAAGTGGCAGACTTTAAAAACTGAGTAGAATGTTGTAAAATAAATTAGAAAAGTAGAGACAGTAAATATAGAACCCTCTTTAAAAAAAAAAAAAAAAAACTAGAGCAAAGAACGGAGTTGATGCTGGAAGTTTCCAGGGTAACATGAGGTCAAGGGAGAGTAAAATTTATAATTCAGCATAAAGAGGGAATGATTTATGGATAGAGTACTTGAATGGAGCAAGAGATTATTGTATCCAATACACAAGTGGGAGACTAGGTCTTAGAGTTGAGCAAGGAGAGCTAATCATTCATAACAAGAAGAAAAGCAATGATTGTGTGTGGGGAGATACAGATCTAAAGAGGGTGGTAGATATGTGAGTAGGAATATTAAGGAGGTCCTTCCTAAATGCCTTCACTTTGTCGGTGAAGCATAGGAAATATCTATAGGCAGGGTAGACATAACTGGTAGTTTAAGCTAAAAGCAGTGGTTAGGGATGGTTTTCATTTCCTTAGTCTACGGGGGAGGAAATTCTAAAAGAAATTATCAGAAAAATAGATGTGGATAATCAGACTGTTCCTAGCATTCACTTAGTATTATTTGATGAGCAAAAGTATCTTTGAGAGAATGAAATGGGATGTCTGTCATATGACAGATACATGGTATCCTCTCCCCTGAGATACTCTCAATCACGATTACAATTAACTCAGATCTTGTCTGTGCTGGTTAAAAGTGGATTCTTCTAGCATAGAATTTTGGGCTAATTTTGCCCAATTTCAAGTCATCAGAAAGATTGATTTGTAATCTAAATGTGCATAGTCTGTGATCTAAATGTGTGGTTTTAAACCAGTAACGCTTAACTAATTCAGACTAATCGACAAGGAAACCAATCAGCTTAAGTAAAAAAACTGTATTGTAAATTTTGTTTTAAACAAATCGTTTTAAGTGTCTTTTGAAACTAGAACCAGCCCATGAATGATACTTAATAACAGTTATTTGTTTATAGATGAATACTGCAAAAATCTTCACACAGACTGCTTATAATCTACTCATAGACTTTAAAAGGGAGTCAATATTATTACTGCTTCATAAGAATGGAATCTGAAATTCAAATTAGGTAATTTAATTAAGTTTATATAGCTGGCAGGTTACAATGCCAGAATTAAACATGATTCTGTCTGAAACTAATAACTATGCTTTTTTACTACATGCATTAATCTACCAAGCATGTGAATTGTCTATTCAAGTAATAAGAAATGATTTGTGAACATGTATTAATGAGTTACAATATGACACAAATGTAATGTGTTTTTATTTATAATGATCACACAAGTGATGTATCATCTTTAATACTTGAGTCTTTACAAACAGTTTATTCTCTAAAGATATTTTCCTTACTTCTCCAAACTGTTTATGCTTTTAATTTAATGCTAGTATGATATGTTTAAACCTGAACAACTTACATACTTTACGAGTGGAGTGTCCGTTGATAAAAAAAAAAATTGTTATTCAATTGGTACTATATTGAGGTCCCTGTTTTGCCCCACAAACCAAACTCTAATAAGTTATTAACAGAAAATTGTCATTCTGCATCAAATGTCTTCAAGTTTCCTCAGCAAAGTAGCCATTACAAAAGTTATATTTAAACCTAACACTGTAAACTTAAGTGTCAGAGGCAAAGAGAAACTATTGTATTTGCTTTGAGCATTCCACATTGTAATAAAAGATATTGGATGCAATTCAAATCTAACTGCATTTGAAGATAACCTCAGGCATTCTGTGCCTGTATTTCTTGTAATTTGGACTGGCTATTGGAAACTCATTCAGTTTTGCCTCAAAGCACCCACTAACATTACACCAAAAAGCACAAAAACTATTATGTGCCGATTAGCCTCTTTAAGCCAGACACAACAGGTATGGGCAATTGCATAGGGCTGATGACTCACAAAAAGAAAAAAAAATCTTTCAGAAGGAGTGACATGTGAAAATAATTACTTAAACTAAAAATAATTTTCATAGTTTCACATGTAAAATTGAAGGCAATAGAAATGGATTGTCTCATATAGCCTTTTAATATATATTTTTTTAATTTATAATAGGATTTGTTTTCTTGTATTTGACTGCAAATATTTTGAATAGTCACTCAGATACACTTGTTTTTCTAGCCCTCACAGAAAGCACCATGGTGCTTGCAACATTAATAATCATCTCTTAAATATTGTTGAGTTAAATTGCATTTAGTAGCAGTTAAAGTGTATTTTGAATGGATAAATGAAAATAATGCTACTAGATAAATTACTAGTGAAACATTTCTAGATAATAATATCATGAAGCATCTTTAGCAAAGGTAAGAAATAAATGTAGGAGTAAATAATAAGTAGGTTAAATTCAAATTTGGAATTTGATAGGCAATAGAGATTCCTTTTTAGGTCTAAGTATTGAAGGATTGATATTCATAACATTTTGAGGTCTGAAGTTATTTGTAGAAATGTTTATTAGATACTCTAATCAAGAGGTTAGAATATCTGACAATTGTAGAAAATGTACAAGTGATATTTGTTTAACTTTTCCTGAAAACATAGAAATAACCTCATGTCTTAGCCTAATACATGAAATCATATGGTAAGTATAAGCAGAGAATTTCTATTTTTATCAAGATATTTTGGTTGTCAATGAAAAGATAGTCAATTTATGCTACTTATTTGTTACTGTTCGATATATAACTTAATGAACACATATTTATTTTTTGCAATTAAAGGATATATGTCGTCCCCAGTAAAACTATAATTTGGGTAAATTTTATCTCAAGTGTCCCTTAATTTACTTGTTAACATTTTTTATGTTGCCCAAATAAAGTCTTATTTCCACAAATCACTCATTAGGCAAGGAATTATTGGTGAGGCCAAAGTTTCAGTGATATAGGACATTTAGAAATGCTCTACTCTGTTATTAAGGAGTATGTCTGGAAGTACCCCTGAAATTAAAAGTTTCTTTTTAAGCCTCCTGGGTTAATGGTGTTTTTTTCAGATTTCTCTGGCATGGTACAATGTTTGTGATTGCTAAGCAATATTAATAAGTATGCAAATCTTCTAATAACAATAGAATTGTTCTCTGAACAATTTCTTAGGTGTTACTGCTATGCTTTGTTGTGAAATCTATCATGCCACCTATTAAATCTTACATAAAATCAGACAATAAGCTCACATAAACTAATATTTAATAGAATACTAATAAACTTAAGAATACATAAAGCAAAAAAAATACATTTCAGAATAAACAGATTTTGATGTTTCCCTGCATTACTTGATAAAATTTAGGATACAGTCTCAAGAAAACATTTTTTCCCCCTTCTTCTGCATCAGCTCATGTACGAACCAATTTATTTCTGAAATAGGCCCCTGGGGCAGACTGGTTGGTGACTGTAATGGTGATATCTGGCTAGCCACTCAAGGAAATTGCTATGGACTTTTAATCTTATTTTGATTAAGTTCCGTGTAGATTGTGTCTGCCAGGCTAACACTAACATTACTGTTTCTGAGCTCCTTTGGCTGCTGCTAAACTGAGTCTCATTTATTTCTCCCACTTTTTCAAGGTTATGTTGAAACAATATTACCTATTTGTTATAAATAATATATGTTTATGTTTTAAATTGTGCTAGAAACTGTAATGTTAATAAAGACACCATACTTAACAAGTCACAAGTTTATGAAAGTCACTTTTTTGGGGAAAATAGTTTAGGCTAGAAGAACAGAAGACAAGAAAATCCCTTTAGGTAACAACAACTATATCTTCATGTGTTTGAAGTTGTAAATGATAATTTTTTAAGGAAAATAAGTACAGTTTCAAAATAACTAATCAAAGAGATGTGACGTGAACAGAAGCATGGATATGGACAAACTGCAGATTTAATTCTTTATCTGCTTTTAGCAAAAATGTAATCAAAATAAAGACAACTTGCTGTGCTCTATTTCAGAGACATCACAACAGAAGGAGTAAACTGTTTCCTTTCATCTTGTAGCAGATAAACACTAGTTAGTTGCCCACCCATCAATCCATTACTCTTTACTTCTTCGAAATAGAATCCCAGTGTTATGCAAGTACCTTCTCCCTCTTCAGGCAGCATTGATGAATCAGGGGAATCTCATCTCACACCAAAGGGAAGAGATGGGTAGGCCCTTTGCCTTTGTTACCTCAAAGATCCCACAGGAAACCAGACTTAATCATATAGTTTATGGCATTGCCCCCAGATTGATAATGTTTATGGGCGGACAGGTGATCTAATCTGGCCTAACCAGATAAAGAGATGGACTTGCGTCCCATTATTGGAACATACAGTTCCCATCTCCTTTTTACATATGAATAATAAAGCATGTTGTACCAGTGCTTATCAGGGAAAAAAAAAGACAATATGAAAAACTTTCTTCTTTAGTACATGATATTTATTGTTAAAACAAGGTAAGGATTTCTGTAATCTGTCTGGAAAACATTTTGACATTTCTGGTCTTATATATCACATGGCAGATTTACCTGTAGTTTAAGAGCAAAACCTCTCAGCTATCACAGTAGCACACTGGCGTGAAAGGTGTGTTACACAACAAGTGACTTCTGATCCCAGTAGCTGTTGGGAAATAAGGTAGACCTCTGGACAGCCAGAATCACTTGTTTCCAGCCATAAGCAGTGCAAACTATAACTATAATGAACTTATTTGAAAGCAGTATGGTTGCAGAGAGAAAGAAGTGTTGGTCTAGAGGATCTGATTTATAATGCAGAGCAATTCAATGGGTCATAGTTGAGTAGGTAAGAGGATTTTACTCATCTCTTCAGATATGATAATTTCATATATTGTCTACACTGGAAGAACCTACTAATATTCTAGTGTACACTTATTCAGAATTTGGTGAGGTCCAAAAATAGTTTACAGCTCTACCAAAAAAATGTGAATTCTTCATATAACCTTTAATAGACAATATTTTGCTCAAATTTATGTATCATTATAAAGAATTAATAAAATTTTATACTATATTTAAAATTTAACAATGTATTAAAATACTCTAAGTTAAAATAACAGCAATTTTAAGTTTTCTTATAGTTTATTCTCTAAGAATTAGTTTTAAATCATTGCTGAACTACATATTTGCTTCTTCAAAACTCTTTCCAAGCTGGTTTCAAGGTCGATTATTCTTAAGAAGATATACTAGCTAATATGAAATTAACTGGTTATTAGTTACTGACATTTTCATCAAAACTATATGCAAGACCATCTGAAGGTATACAGGAAAGTTCTATTTTCAAATTGATGGGTAGTTATGGAACTCAAAAGGCTTTTGTCTTTTTTTTGTTTTTCTGCAGAGCTCCTTTTTAGTCTTTTAAAACATTTCCCAAACCTATTTGTGTGTAACTTTTTAATCAACTGGATGACATAATATATAACAGTGTAAGCATACTACTAATTTAAATGCATCAAGAATACTGAAATCTCAAAAAATGAAATAACCCAAAGCTGAATTTGGAAGAAAATTTCTACTTTTGGAAGTAGGAGAAGTAGTCATTAATATTACTTCTAACCATCTCCATTGATTTAAATCCTAGTCTTGGGTGTTGTCTCATTTTTTCATTGCATAACAGGCCCAAAGAGTCCATTACAATCTCTTGTTTTTCCTTTCTTTAATTTTAAAGTGCTATTTCTGTTTTCAATTTATTTTAAAATTTCAATATAATTAAACATATCAGAAGTGACACTCTCCATACACACACATATCATTCTATACACCTTTGAAATACCAGCACTTCAGACAGAAGTGATTGCTTGAGAACTCTCAGATTCCTGAGGATGCTCCTGACCGTGAAGTGTCCAGATTCACACTGTAAACGCTATAAAGTCAGTGCACTCATGTGTTATTTATCCTGGAAATGCTTTAACATAGACATGGATAAAGCCTTTCCTTTGGTTTCCATCAATTTAGATGGGATAGGCTTGTAACTTTTAAGTAATTTACTAGAGGCCTATGTACCAAGAGAGAACAAAAGGGAAATAATAATAATAAATTAATGAAATAATCTGTAAGTGTGTGCATGAGCACGTGTGTGTTTCTGTGTTCCGCCCACAAGACTTAAAGACCCGTACAACTTTATATTTTTTTAATGTTTTATTTATTTCTAGGAGAGAGAGAGAGAGACAGCGTGAGCAGGGGAGGGTCAGAGAGAGAGGGAGTCACAGACTGAAACAGGCTCCAGGCTCTGAGCTGGCAGTCAGAACAGAGCCCGACGCGGGAGACCCGTACAACTTTAAAGTTGTATTATCTGTGTTCCACCCCTATATCTTCTGGTCTTTATTATTATGAGAACCACCTACTGTCTCACTGTGAGACAGTTTGCACTTGTTTATTCTCCTATACCCAGGTAATGGTGTCTCTACAAATCCCATTCTTTCCCTACTTCTCACGTATAGTTTCTCTAAAGGGAATGGGAAGGCAGTGGATTGCAATTTCTATAAATTTTAGTAGGTGTTATTAAAATGTTAAAGGTTAATAGAAAAAACAGATCCCCAAAAATATTCTGGTATTTCAAAAATAAAAGTATGTTTTCACCACCAAAATGATAAAAAAAAAATGCTGTCTGTCAAAGCAAACATGAAATGGTTAGTGGATCTAAGTAGTGGAGGAAACAAGACATAAAACAACTACTTTTTAAATGTTTCATGTTTATTTATTTTTCGGACACAGAGAGACAGAAAGGGTGGGACAGGTAAGGGAGACAGGGAGAAAGAGAATCCAAGTAGGCTTTGGGCTGTCAGTGCGGAGCCTGAGGAGAGGGTCAAAGTGATGACCTGTGCGAGTATGAGCTGAGCCAAAATCAAGAGTCTGTTGCCTGACTGAGCCACCCAGGCGCCCCTAAAGCAACTACTCATATCTCTTCATTTGTCTGTAGAGATATTTGCTTATTTTCCTTTTCTCTTTCTTTTACTAATATCCATAAAATGTAGAATATATTTAAAGTATTTACAATTTAAGCCAGAGTTTATAGAATACGGAAATATAAACATGAAGTTGAAAAGTAATCTACCATTAGTAGTGGTCCTGGACTTAAAGCTGAGTATAGGACTAACATGACTTGACATTTTCTTTTTCAGAAAATGGATGAGTGTGATCTTGGTTTTATAAAGAATAGTTTGCTTTAGAAACTGTTTTTGTTGTTGTTGTTGTTGTTGTGTTGTTTGTCTGAAAGAGAATATGTTTTCTTCTAGGACAGATGGGCATTTGTCGAGCTTCCAAAATTTTTTCTTTTCTTTTTTTTTTTCAATTTTTTTGGAATAAAAAGAACTGAGATATATCCAGCCTAAAAAATAAGTAAATCCTGCCTTTTGCCATAACATGGAAGGACCTTTAGGTCATTATAGCCAAGTCTTTCTTTTAGTTAGGAATCCCAATATAGGGCCTTCCCATTTCAAATCTCTTTGTGATTAGATTTTTCCTCTTTCCATCACCTGCAGGTTAAATTGTGGGACAGACTTAAATATGATGAGTTAGCCACTCACTTCTGCGACTTTTTCCGAGGTAAAAACAGGTGTAGGGTCTGAAGTTATTCATGATGACCAGATAGATATTATAGCTTGACAAATACAATTTCAGATTCTGCACCTAGTCATCTCTTCAAATATGGTAATTTCATATATTGTCTACACTGGAAGAACCTAATACTGCTCTAGTGTACACTTATTCGGAATTTGTTGAGGTCCAAAATCAGATTACAGCTCTACAAAAAAAATTAATTCTTCTTATAAACCTTTAATAGACAATACTTTTACGTGATATTTTATGTATCTACTAAATTTATAAAGAATTAATAAAATTTTGTAGTATAATTAAAATTTGACAGTATATTAAAAATAGTCCTACAAATTAAAATAGAAGAATTACAAGTTTTCTTATAGTTTATTCTCTAATAATTAGTTTTAAATCATTACTGAACTACATATTTGCTTCTTAAAAACCTCTTTCCAAGCTGGTTTCAAGGTCAGTTATTCCTAAGGAGATGTACTGATTAATATGAAATTAACTGGTTATTAGTTACTGACATTTTCATTTAAACTATATTCAAAACCATCTGAAGACATACAGGAAAGTTCTATTTTCTTTTCTTTTTTTTCAATTTTTAAATTAATGTTTAATATTTATTTTTGAGACAGAGAGAGACAGTGAATTAGCAGGGGAGGGGTAGAGAGGGAAGGAGACAGAATCCAAAGAAGCCTCCAGGCTCTGAGCTGTCAACACAGAGCCTGACAATGGGCTTCAAACTCAACCGCCAGCTCATGATCTGAGTCCAGGTCGGAGGCTCAAAGGACTGAGCCACCCAGGCACCCCAGGAAAGTTCTATTTTCAAATTGGTGGTTAGTTGTGGAACTGACAATTTTCCAATAAACTTGAAAAAAAGAAAATAAAAAGAAAGTGTTGGAAACTTGACAACTGAACTTTCACAAAATTGTGCATTTTAGTTTTTTATACTAATTAAAAAACTCAAAGATAAATTTTTGCCTAAGAGTAAAGGGTTATTTTCTTTCCATTTGAATTATATCTTATAGACTTCATAGAGTGAAATTTTAATGATGTCAATATACCAGTTTGGTTTGTTTGTATTCAATAGCTATTTAACTTTTATTACTGAAATAAATTTTTATGGATATAAAATTCTGCATTAAAAAATTACTCCAGTTGCAATTCCACCTTATTGGAATTTCTTCTTTTTTGAGAAATTAATTTCAGTCTAATTGATGTTTCTTCTTTCTTTTTTTTAATTTACTAATTTAAATTCAAGTTAGTTAACATTCAGTATAGTATCAGTTTCAAGAGTAGAACCCAGTTATTCTCTTATATATAACAGTGCTCATCCCAGAAAGTGTCCTCCTTATTGCCCATCACCCATTCAACATATCCACACACCAACCTCCTTTCCAGCAACCCTCAGCTTGTTCTCTGTATTCAAGAGTCTCTTATGCTTTGGCTCCCTCTCTGTTTTTATCTTATTTTTCCTTCATTTCCCCTATGTTCATCTGCTGTGTTTCTTAAATTCCACATATGAGTGAAATCATATGATTTTTGTCTTTGTCTGCCTGACCTGTTTCGCTTAGCATAATACAATCTAGTTCCATCCAAAAATATCAAATAGCTAGATTTCATTCTTTTTGATTACTGAGTAGTATTCCATTGTGTTTGTGTGTGTATACATATATATGTATATATAAGCATATATATATAATAAAATTTATAGCGTGTTTAAAATTCAACAATAAATTAAAATATCACATCTCTATCCATCCATCAGTTCTTGGAAATTTGGGCTATTTCCATAATTTGCCTATTGTTGATAGTGCTGCTATAA
The DNA here is from genome assembly GCF_003009895.1 of Hyaena hyaena. Taxonomy (NCBI): domain Eukaryota; kingdom Metazoa; phylum Chordata; class Mammalia; order Carnivora; family Hyaenidae; genus Hyaena; species Hyaena hyaena. The sequence goes on along the minus strand of NW_024083002.1, from coordinate 37,326 downwards.
ATATTGGGGAGCATGTGCCCCTTCAAATCAGCATTTTTGTATCTTTTGGATAAATACTTAATAGTTTGATTGCTGGGTCATAGGGTAGTTCTACTTTTAATTTTTTGAGAAACCTTCCAGAATGGCTGCCCCAGTGTGTATTCCCAACAACAGTGTAAAAGGGTTCCCCTTCCTCCACATCCTCACCAACATCTGTTGTTTCCTATGTTGTTGATTTTGGCCATTCTGACATTTGTGGTTTGATTTATATTTCCTTTAAGATGAGTGATATTGAGCATCCTTTTATGTGTCTGTTAGCCATCCACCTGGCTTCTTTAGAAAAGTGTCTATTGTCTCCTGCCCATTTCTCAACTATGTTATTTGTTTTTTGGGTGTTGAGTTTGATAATTTCTTTATAGATTTTAGATACTAACCATTTATCTGATATGTCATTTGTGAATATCTTCTCCCATTTTGTTGGTTGCCTTTTAGTTTTGCTGATTGTTTCCTTCACCCTGCAGAAGCTTTTTATCTTGATGATGTCCCAATAGTTCATTTTTGCTTTTGTTTCCTTGCCTTAGGAGACATATCAAGTAAGAAGTTTCTGCAGCTGAGATTAAAGAAGTTGTTGCCTGTGTTCTCCTTCAGGATTTTGATGGTTTCCTATCTCACATTTAGATATTTTATCCATTTTTAATTATTTGTGTGTGCGGAATAAGACAATGGTCCAGGTTCATTTTTTTGCATGTTACTATCCAATTTCCCCAACACCATTTGTTAAAGAGAATTCTTTCCCCCATTGGATACTCATTCCTGCTTTGTTGAAGATGACTTGATTATACATTTGTGGATCCATTTCTGGGTTCACTATTCTGTTCCATTGATCTATGTGTCTGTTTTTGTGCCAGTACCGTGCTGTCTTGATGATTACAGCTTTGTAGTACAACTTACAGTCCAGAATCGGGATGCCTCCAGCTTCGGTTTTAGCATTACTTTGACTATGTGGGATCTTTTCTGGTTTCATACAAATTTTAGGATTGTTTGTTCTAGCTCTGTGAAGAATTCTGGTGTTATTTTGATATGAATTCCATTGAATGTGTAGATTTTTGGGGGGTAGTATGGACATTTTAAAAATATTCGTTCTTCCATTCTATGAGCATGGAATGTTTTTCCATTTCTTTGTTGTGTCTTCTTCAAGTGTTGGTTCTTTAGAGTTAGTATCTCTTTTATTCACAGACTGCTTTTAAGATTTTTCTCTTGTCTTGTTTCCTTTCTGCTTAAAGTTACTTGCAAACTTTTTAAACAGTTCTCACCTTGTGAATCTGTCAACCTGTTTAAATCTGTTTATATTTGTCTTTCATCAATAGTTAAAGGTATTGACCACAATTTCTTTAGTTATTACCTTTGTCCTTTTAACTCTATCTTCTTTTGGGATGGTTTAGATAACTTTCAGTTCTATTCTCTGTATCTTTTAACTTTTTTTCATTATTTTCCTTCATTTTATTTCTCCTTATTACACTTGGGTTATTTACTAGTAGTTTTCCATTAATTTTTAGGTGTTCTTCTTAAAAAAAACTTGCCATATTTGCTTTTGTATTTCTCTGCATGCATCTTCCAGCTTGTATTTTTATTCCTTTAATATTGTAAGCATAATTATTCTTTAAGTACTGTCTGATAATTCTAAAATTTGAAGTTATATTCTGTTTCTATTGTCTTTTGATTTGTTTCCAGATTTTCTATTATCTTTGACAATATACTGATTCTTAGAGAAGAATCTGTATTTCCCTCTCTTTCTCTCTCTCATGCACACACACACACACACTTACAAGCACAAATATTATATTTCATACACTTGCGCCAGACACAATTTTGAATGACTTATGAGATTAATTAATTTAATCATCAATGTGAACCTACAAGTTAATTACTCTTACATTCACTTTACAGTTGAGGAAACTGGAAACACAGAAAATAAATGACTTGGCTAGTTTTTCATGTAAATAATTTCTAAACACACCTTGAGGTCTAAAATGAAGATAATTTCCTCCAAAAGCTTTGCTTTTCCAGCCATTACCCTTTCCCAGACCACCTTAAATTAAGGTCAAAATTTTAGTCCCAGGACAACCTAAATTTGATCCCATTGTACAAGTATGTTCAAAGACTGGTTCATTTTTGTTTATATGACTCACTTGATTCTGTTGGCTTTTAATAGTCCAGCTTAGTGTAAGTAGGTCTCTGGCCAGGCCCTCCATTTAATATTTGTCACAGGCTTTAGTTTCTGTCTCTTTTAACTGAGGATTCCATTAAAACAAAAAATTCACATGGACTGGATGGAAACATGACTTAATTATGTGTTAACTATCCTTCCTCAGATTTCATCTTCTCAACTATTAAGTTTTGTTTCTTTATAACTTTTTCTTCCTTTGGCTTTCATTGGGTTGATTGAATAATTTCTTTTTTGTCCTGCATAAACTCTTGACTAAAAGTAGATCAGTATCACTAATTTATTCTCTGTGACACAAATGCCTTAAAATGTTTAAAGGCCGATTTCCTGTTTCATTTTACAGTTATATCTGTGTTTTCTAGTATTTCTTTTGCTGTGTTATTTTTGTTTACTTCAATGTACCAAATGCTTTCTTGGGACTTACCTGCCTGTTCATATATACTATAATCCTGCCTCTGTTGATCATTCATTCTACTCATCTAATCCTCATTGTTTCCAAAGTTCTTTCATATTTTTTTTAAAAAAAGTGATTTTAAAAATTATCCCTGCTTTTTGTGTCAATACAAGATGATTATGAGTCTTATATACTTTATCTTTCCCATAAGTAAAAGCAAACAATCATTATCTCATTGTTTCCAATATCTCTATTCTCTCTTTCTGGAATCCTATTAGATATTCCTTGGATCTGTCTATTCTATTCTCCATGTCTTTTGACTTCTCATATTTGCTATCTTTTTAATATTCTGCATTCTGAATAGGCTACCATATTTGCTCTCTAGATTATTGATAGAATCTTCAGCTAGCTATATGCTACTCTTTAAGTTGGTCAACAAGTTGTAATGTTTACTTTTGGGCCTTTTCAGAAAAAGTTTTCCAACTCCTGTTCTTGAATAATTTTGTACTTCTTCTGAAAGCCCCAGTGTATCAATGACCAGAAAATGATGTATCTGTTCATTTTTAGTTTGATGACTCAAGACCATTTAATAATAAATTTGAAGCCAAGGAATCCCTGATGTTACACATTCTCAGGAGAATATACACATTTGTTTTCCCACCCATTGCTCCAGTACTGATAGACAAAATCCCCCTTCATTTCTTTGTGTTGGTTAACGAATATTTTTCTTACCTACCATTTCAGTATAGGTATAGTTATTAATCATCCTTTCATTAATGACTGATAAATTCCAAATGTGTAAATCCCTGTGTCCTTCTCTCCTGATATCCATAAAAGTCAAAGCAATTGGCCATGCTGGTATTAAGTGTTACTGGTATTTCTAGAAGAGGTCATTTTCTTTGTTTTCCTGCATTTTTAGCTATATGTATGTATAGAAATTCCTAATATTTTAAATTTAGCATTTGTTATTGAGATTTTTCAGGTAAACTACTTTGCCATATAGACTACATATAATTCCAAAGTCCAAGTTTTACTGTTTTTAGATATAAAATTAAATTTCTTAAGAAGCACCAAAAAAAGTTTGAAAGAAAAGTGTGTAGCAAATATGATTATGTAATATTCACTGATGTAAATAACAATTGTAAATTCAACCTGAGTTTCATTCAAATATAGATCATGAGATAAAAACAAATTATATTTATTTTTAACAAAATGGGCTACACATAATACATTGGACAACTTTTCCACTGCAATAATAGGTACTACTTTAATAAGTGCAATGTCATAATCATTAGAAAAATATGTTACATATATACATATATATACATAATATATATGTATAGTTAAAGCCTACAAGGACTTAATTTGATTTGTTTTTGAAATAGTAATTTCCCAACACAGTTTTTTGGCATGTTTCACTTACACAAGAGAAAACTCTTTAATTATAAGAGTTTTAGTTTATCTCGGTAATTTCATAAGAAAAAAATGATTAACTACTTAGGAGCAATAATTTTTACAGATAATCATAATTCTTTATTTAAACCACAAAAAATATAGAGAAAGAAATTAAAGAAAGCAAAGAACAAGGTTATGCATATAATATATAGAAGAAAAGCAGTCTCTTAGCTAAACTGAAATCAGTTTTGAAATATTTCTTTAGACACAATTGACTAAAATCTTCCTTTTTGCTAAGTAACTAATTATCATATTTTAAAATTCAATTGACTCAATAGCAATGGAATTTTAAGCAAGCATATTATTTTAGAAAATAAATGACATGGCAGGCAAGATGGCAGAGAAGTTGGGAGCTCCATGCATTTTGCTTGCACCCATCTCTCAAACAGAGAAGGCCTGAAGTCATAGGACATTGAACCACAGGAGTGTGGGAAGAGAAAGAGACAGAGTGCACTGGGAAGGAAACCTCACAAGTGGGTGAGTGTGAACTGGGGAAGATAAAAGCGGGACGGGACCAGAGACACGGAAGGAGGGGAGGGAGCCCGGCTTGCGAGCAGCTGCGGTGAGTGATGAGCCGCTGCGAGTCATGGTGAGCCCCTGAGAGTCGAGGCGAAAGGAAAGAGAAGCTGAGACTGCTCATAGAACCGTCCCTGGAGAAGAGAAAAACCTCGGCTTGGAAAGAGTGCTTTTTAGTTCTGGCTGGGGTGCTGACTTTGAACTAGGTGCCCCCGGTCCTAGAGGGCACCAGGAAAAACTGCTCTGCTGTGCTCCCAGCAACATCCCCATCCCCTGTGGCAGCTTGGTGACTGCATTCCTGGGGATTGACCCTCAAGAACGTGGATGCATTCCCGCTGAGGCCTCGGATCCCAGGCTGTATCGCTGCTTGACCCCTGCAGATCTGAGGCTGCAACACTTCTTTCACCCCCCACTTGACCCCTGGCAGCAGGGAGGGAGTGACCTGCAGGACTGTTTTGGGCGGTATAAACAAAGCCCACAGACTGGGACCTGGAAACAAAGCAGGGAGTTGGGCATAGAACTCAGCCCACCTTCGTTATATCCTCAGCACATGGAGATCAGACCCAAAGGAGTGATTTGCAACACTTGGTTGAGAAGGGACTGGAGCGACACCATTGTTCTCCCTACAACCACCAAGGTGGGGCCTCAGGGAGCAGCCAGCGGGACACAGTGGAGGCCAGACCTGCCTATACCAAACCATGCCCATCCCTGCCAGAGAGCCTGGGGCAAGACCAACATGGATGCACAGCCATGATTAATCCTAGATAATTCTTTCTATTCAGATATAATCTCCATTTTCTCATTCTTAACCCTCCACTTTGCTGGTCGGGACACTCTGATCACTGGTTGGCTTAAATAATCACATTTAATCCATTCTCTAGATGTACAGGCTACACATCCAATGCTACCTTTTGCTCTCTCTCTAGAGTAATCAGATTATATAGTTTCTCTGAGTACATCTTTTTCCCATTTTCATCGCCTCTAAACATTTTCTATGATTTCTCCCTCTGAATCAAGCCTCTAAGACTCTCTGCCTGGTCATTTCATTTCCAATTTCGCTTCCTCCCCACCCTGTAGTTTCTCTCTTTGTATATGCTCTTCCATCAAAACTGCATACACCTGGCTCCTTATTTGTACCTGGGAATTCTGGTTTTATGCCTCTAGACTGTCCTTTTTCTTTTGGGTTTTTTCTTTTTTCTTTTCTTTTTTTCTTTTATCAATTTTTTATTAATTTTAATTTTAATTTTTAATATTTGTCTTCCCTCTTTCCTTTTTTTTTTTGCAGTGTTTTGTTTTTTGTCCCCTCTTCTTTCTTCTTCTTCTTTTTCCCTTTCAGTTTGTGTATTTACTGGATTTGTATGTTCTTTTGTGTCCTTTGATCCCTGTGTGGTTGTCTGTTTTCTCTTCCAGGGCTACCTCAAGAAACAAGCCAAAGTACACATGGTGGAGAGTCCCATATACCACTCTGAGTAGGAAAACAAAATAACCAAAATCTCAACAAGAGAAACAAAGAGACACTATTCAAAGAAAACTTCCTGAAGGGACAGGCCCTGGACAGTCAAACAGCCCTCTTTAATAAAGCAGCACCCACAGGGGCAGAATGCATAACAAGCTTTTAAAACTAACAAAAGATAGAAAGCTAACCAAAACGATGAAACGGAAGAACTGTCTTCCAAAGAAATTCCAGGAAGAAATGACAGCTAAAGAACTGCTCGAAAACAGATATAAACAATGTAAATGAACAAGAATTTAGAAGAATAGTCATAAAATTAATTACTGGGCTTGAAAAAAGCATGGAAGACATCAGAGAAACTATTGCTACAAAGATTATGGAGTTTAAAAACAGTTGTGATGTATTAAAAAATGCTATCAATGAGATACATAGTAAAATGGAGGGGTCTAATGCACGGATTTAAGAGGCAGAAAGGAGAATAAGTGATTTAGAAGACACAATATTAGAAAAAGAGGAAGCTGAGGAAAAGAGAGATAAACTGATCCAGGAACACAAAAGAAGAGTTCGAGAGCTCATTGATAAAATCAAATGGAATAATATCCGTATCATAGAAATTCCAGAAGAGAAAGAGACAAAGAGAGATGCTGAAGGAGTCCATGAACATATTATAGCAGAGAATTTCCCCAACCTGGGTAGAGAAGTAGACGTTCATATTCAAGATGCACAGAGAACTCCCCTCAGACATAAATTGAATCTATCTTCTACACGACAGACCATAGTGAACCAGGCAAAATATAAGGATAAAGAGAGAATTTTGAAAGCACCTAGGGAGAAAAGGGCCCTAAAATACAAAGGGAAACCTATCAGAGTGGTGACAGCCCTATCTACTGAAATTTGGCAAGGCAGAAAGGAATGGCAAAAAGTCTTCAATGTGATGAACAGAAAAAATATGTAGCCAAGAATCCTCTATCCAACAAGACTGTCATTCAGAATAGAAGGAGAGATAAAAGTCTTTCCAAATAAACAAAAACTGAAAGAATTCGTCACCATTAAACCAGCCCTACCAGTAATCCTGATGGGGACTCTCTGAGGGAAATGTTGCAAGGAACACAAGTTACCTGAGATACCACCACAAGCATGAATCCTACAAAGAACACAATGACTCTAAACCCATATTTTTCAATAATAACACTGAATTTAAATGGACTAAATGCCCCAATCAAAAGACATAGGGTAGCAGAATGGATAAGAAAACAAAATCCACATATTTACTGTCTACAACAGACTCATTTCAGACCTGAGGACATCTTCAGATTGAAAGTAAGGGGGATTGAGAAATATCTATCATGCTACTGGAAGTCTCAAGAAAACTGCAGTAGCCATATTTATATCAGACAAACTGGACTTTAAAGTAAAGACAGTGACAAAGGATGAAGAAGGGCATTATATAATAATTACAGGGTCTATCCATCAGGAAGAACTGACAATTATAAATGTCTATGCACCGAATATGGGAGACCTAAATATATAAAACAATCACAAACAAAAACAATCTTATGGATAAGAATGTGCTAATAGCAGGGGACTTTAATACTCCACTTACAGCAATGGATAGTTCAACTAGACAAAACATCACTAAAGACACAATGGACTTGAATGACACATTAGACCAGATGGATTTGACAGATATATTTAGAACTCTATATCCTGAGGCCATGGAATTCACTTTCTTCTCAAGTGTGCATGGTACATTCTCCAAGATAGATTACATACTGGGACATAAAGCAGCCCTCAATAAATGTAAAAGAATTGAGATCATACCATGCACACTTTCAGATCACAATGCTATGAAACTTGAAATCAATCACAGATCACAATGCTATGAAACTTGAAATCAATCACAGGAAGAAGTCTGGAAAACCTCCAAAAACATGGAGGTTAGGGAACACCCTACTAAAGAACAAATGGGCTAGTCAGGCAATTAGAGAAGATATTCAAAAATATATGGAAACAAATGAAAACGAAAATACAACAATCCAAATTCTATGGGATGCGACAAAGGCAGTCCTAAGTGCAAAGTACATTGCACTCCAGGCCTATTTCAAAAAATTAGAAAAAACACAAGTGTAAAATTTAACAGCACACCTAAAGGGACTAGAGGGAGAGCAACAGGAGCACACCAAACCCAGTAAGAGAAGAGGAATAATAAAAATCAGGGCAGAAATAAACAATATAGAAACAAAAAAAATTGGAACAGATCAACGAAACCAAAAGTTGGTTTTTTGTAAAAATAAACAAAATTGAGAAACCTCCAGCCAGGCTTCTCAAAAAGAAAAGAGAGAGCACTCAAATAGACAAAATCATGAATGAAAATGGACTTATTACAACCAACCCCTTAGAAATACAAGCAATTTTCAGGGAATACTATGAAAAATTATATGCCAACAAATTGGACAACTTAGAAGAAATGGACAAATTCTTAAACACATACTCATTACCAAAATTCACAGGAGAAGAGATAGAAAATCTGAACAGACCCATGACTAGTGAGGAAATTGAATAAATTATCAAAAATCTCCCAACAAGTAAGAGCCCTAGGCCAGATGGCTTCCCTGGGGAATTCTACCAGACATTTAAAACAGAATTAACACCCATTCTTCTCAAACTATTTCAAAAAATAGCAATCGAAGGAAAACTTCCAGACTCATTTTATGAAACCAGCATCACTTTGATTCCCAAGCCAACCAGAGACCCAGCAAAAAAAGAGAACTACAGGCCAATATCCTTGATGAATACGGATGCAAAAATCCTCAACAAGATGCTTGCAAATCCAATCCAACACACATAAACAGAATTATCCACCATGATCAAGTGGGATTCATTCCTGGGTTACAGGGCTGGTTCAATATTGCAAATCAATAAATGTGATACATCACATTAACAAAAGAAAAGATAAAAACCATATGATCCTGTCGATAGAGGCAGAAAAGGCAATTGGCAAGATACAGCCTCCCTTCTTAATAAAGACCCTCGAGAAAGTCGGGATAGAAGCAACTTACCTAAACATCGTAAAAGCCATCTACGAGAAGCCCTCAGCTAACATCATCCTCAGTGGGAAAACCTGAGAACATTACCCCTGAGATCAGGAACACGACAGGGATGTTCACTGTCACCACTGTTGTTTAACATAGTGCTGGAAGTCCTAGCATCAGCAATCAGACAAGAAAAGGAAATCAAAGGCATCAGAATTGGCAAAGAAGAAGTCAAACTTACACTTTTCACAGATGACATGATACTCTACATAGAAAACCCGACAGAGTCCACCAGAAGCCTACTAGATCTCATCCATGAATTCAAAAATGTTGCAGGATACAAAATCAACGTACAGAAATCGGTTGCATTTTTATACACCAACAATGAATCAACAGAAAGAGAAATCAAGAAACTCATCCCATTCACAACTGCATAAAAAAAACATAAAATACCTAGGAATAAACCCCACCAAAGATATGGGAGATCTGTATGATGAAAACTATAGAAACGTATAAAGGAAATTGAAGAAGACACAAAGAAATGGAAAAATATTCCATACTCATGGATTAGAAGAATAAATATAGTTAAAATGTCATTACTGCCCAAAGCAATCTACACATTCAAGCAATCCCAATCAAAATTGCACCAGCGTTCTTCTCAAAACTAGAACAAACTATCCTAAAATTTGTATGGAACCACAAAAGACCCCGAATAGCCAAAGTACTATTGAAGAAAACCAAAATGGGAGGCGTCACCAGCCCAGACTTTAGCCTCTACTACAAAGCTGTCATCATCAAGACAGTATGATATTGGCACAAAAACAGACCCATAGGCCAATGGAGTAGAATAGAGAACTCAGAATTGGATCCACAAATGTATGACCAACTGATCTTTGACATGCAGAGAAGAGCATCCAATGGAAAAAAGACAGCCTCTTTAACAGATGGTGCTGGGAAAACTAGACAGCAACATACAGAAGAATGAAACTAGATCATTTTCTCACACCATACACAAAAATAAACTCAAAATAGATAAAGGACCTGAACACGAGACAGGAAACCATCAAAATCCTAGCAGAGAAAGCAGGAAACAACCTCCTTGACCTCAACCGCAGTAATTTTTTACTTGACACATCCTCAAAGGCAAGGGAATCGAGCAAAAATGAACTACTGGGACCTCATCAAGATAAAAAAAACTTCTGCGCAACAAAGGAAACAATCAATAAAACTGATAGAATGGAAAAAGATAGTTGCAAATGACATATCAGATAAAGGGTTAATATCCAAAATGTATAAGGAATTCACCAAACTCCACACCCGAAAAAAAATAATCCAGTGAAGAAATGGGCAGAAGACATGAACAGACACTTCTCCAAAGAGGACACCAGATGGCCAACAGATACGTGAAACGATGCTCAGCATCCCTCCTCACCAGGGAAATACAAATCAAAACCACACTGAGATATCACCTCATTCAGGTCAAAGTGGCTAAAATGAACAAATCAGGAAACTCTACATGCTGATGAGGATGTGGAGAAATGGGCACCCTCCTACACTGTTGGTGGGAATGTAAGCTAGTGCAAACCCTCTGGAAAACAGTATGGAGGTTCCTCAAAAACCTTAACAATAGAACTCCCCTATGACCCAACAGTGGCACTGCTAGGAATTTACCCAAGGGATACAGAAATGCTGATGCATAGGAGCACATGTACCCCAATGTTTATAGCAGCACTCTCAACAATAGCCAAAACATGGAAAGAACCTAAGTGTCCATCAACTGATATATGTATCAAGAAGATGTGGTATATTTATACAATGGGATACTACATGGCAATGAGAAAGAATGGAATCTGGACATGTGTACCAACCTGGATGGAACTAGAGGGCGTTATGCTGAGCGAAATAAGTCAGGCAGAGGACAAATACCATATGTTTGCACATATACGTGGATTAGGAGGAAGTTAACAGAGGACAAAATGGGAGAATAAGGGGGAAAATAGTTGGGGAGAGGGAGGGAGGCAAACCATGAGAGACTCTTGGATGCTGAGAACAAACTGAAGGCTGATGGGGGTGGGGGAGAGGGAAAGGGGGGTGATGGGCATGGCTGAGGGCACCTATTGGGATGAGCACTGGGTGTTATATGTAAGCCAACTTGAAAATAAACTATTAAAAATATTAAAAAATAATGCCAAAGCATTTAAAAAAGAAAATAAATGACACATTTAGAGTGTTGACAGTTAGCAAATGAAAGTTTTGTGAAATTTGTTATCTCTTTTAAAATCATAAGTCTTAATATTAAATAAATGGTAGATTATATTTAATGAAATAAAAACAAGATATTTTAAATACTTAAAGTCTTCAGGCAAAGTTCTACTGTATGTACTCCTTTCTCTATCAAGATCACAAATACTTAAATTTAAAATTGCTTCAACTAATAAAGTGCACTTACCTTAGATACGTAGCTCATGGCTCTGAACCCTGGGTACATAGTATGATCACATGGTGAGTTTTACAGTACTCATTTCTTGGTCTCACTCTGGCCCAATCAAAACAGAACTACAGTTTTAACAAGATGCATGGGTGTTTGAACTATCTCATAATATTATTTTTTTAATTTTGCTTTTAGGGACAGAAAGCATGAGAGGGGGATAGGGAAGAGGGAGAGAGAGAGAATCTTAAGTAGACTTTACACTCAGCATGGAGCCAGATTCAGGGTTTGATCCCACATTCCTGGGATCATGAGTTGAGCCAAAATCAACACTCAGTCAACTGACTGAGCCACTCAAGTGTCCCAAAATGTCTCACATTATTATAATATGTTTGTGAAATTAAGAAACAATAAACATAGCTAGACTGTCTGTAAATACCAACTTGCCCGAAATTATTATAAAAAGAGACAATATTCATGAGAATGACATAAATTCAAGAATTCAGAACTGATGGTATATTTTTTCCTTTGTTTAGAAATAAATTTAAAATTCTGAATTATACTTGAAGAAGTTTATAACAGACAATGCTATAAAATTATTTTTTGTATAAAATATTTAGCTGTTTTAACTTACACCTTTAAATTGACTTTCAGAAATAAGTAAAACTTTTGGTTTTACTATACAAAACTATCTTTACAGTGCTTAAGAAAAGATCAATTTTTTAAAGTTTTTAACTATGTGACAAAATGCTACTTTTCTTAACTTTTGGTAAAATAAATTTAAGCAAACTGATGGGATGTTTCAATTAAAGACATATTTTTTTGCACAAAATATGTCATCATTGTAATTTTACTTATTATGGCTTCATTTTCAAAGGTTCAATGAATAACCTGAATCCTGTACAATAATTTCTTACCATGACTGAAGAGATTTGACTTTTTCATCTTCCTTATTTTATTATTTATCTTCTTATTTAAAACATCTTCCTTTATCTTTTGCTGCCAATTTTTAACATTTTCACCTAGAGAGAGGCAAATAATATTCCTGATTTTAAAAAGAGGCTTTCATAATCCCTATTTTGTAAATTTAAAAAAGCAGTAGTTTGGTTTCAAAATATCAAAGTGCATTACTAATAATTCTATTGAAAACAAAATTACAGATAAGCAATATAAACTGCGGCAGCCCTTAAAAATAACAAAGGATGATAACAGCAGTCCAGAAAATTTATAAATTTTGAAATAGAGGAAGCATATTGTATCCAGCTGATGGATAAACTAATCACTTTCTGTTGTTGAATTTAGGTCACAAAGCCTAATACCTGCTAATTGGCAAGTGGGCATGTTTCCCTCTAAGAGTGGCCCAGAAAATTTATAATATCAGAGGATAGATCATTGGCAGCAAGAGCATTTTTTGTTGCTATGAAAGGAAAAAAAAATAAAAATATTACTCTAGAAATTCAATGGTATTCCATTTGGCAGACAACTGCCATACTGGTTGAAAATCCAGTTTAACATGTTAGAAATTACCTGATTTCTCAGCAAATTGAGAAATATGCTGCTATAAACTGCCAGGGCATAGCAAAACATGGAAGGAGAAGTAATTTAAAGGAAGGAGTACTTTATTTTTGTTTATTTTTAATTTTTTATTTTTGAGAGACAGAGAAACAGAGCATGAGTGGGGGATGGGGGTGCAGAGAGAATCAAGCTCTAGGCTTTAAGCTTCTGAGCTGTCAGGACAGAGCCTGATGCTGGGCTCCAGCTCATGAACCATGAGATCATGACCTGAGTTGAAGTTGGACACCTAACTGACTGAGCCACCCAGGTTCCCCAGGTAAGGAGTATTTTAAAGGAAAATGAAAAGAAAATAATTGAACAGAAGAAAAAATTCTTTAAAAAATTCAACTTTTCCTAGGCTTTTTAACTATAACTTTTTAAATGCTATAACAATATACACTGGTTTCATAATTATAACTATTTTATTAGTCTGCTAGGGATATCATAACAAAAAAACTACTGACTGGATGATTTTAACAGAAATTTATTTTCTCATTTCTGCAGGCTGGAGATCCAAGTTCAAAGTCCCAGTGGGGTCCCTGTCAGGTGAGGCCCCGCTTCAACTTTCAGATAAGCTTCTTCTGCTGTGTACTCACATGGCCTTTTCTCTGTGTTTGTGAGGAATCAGAGATATCTCTGGTGTCTCTTCCCTTCCCAGTCTTAAAAAGACACCAGTCCTATCAGATTAGGGCCCCATTTCTATGATCTCATGTAATCTTAATTACTTCCCAACAGGCCCTATCTCCAAATATAGTCACCCTGGGGGTTTGCCTTCAATATATGAATTTGGAAAAAACTGTTCAGCTCATAACGACAGTATATACAAGTTTTATAATTTTAACCATACATGCTACATAAGGGCATTAGAATATATGAATACTATTTGAAATTAAAATGGTGGTAGCAATAAAACCTAAAAGGAGCATAATTGAATGTAATAGACATAATGTTGAATAACACTGTGCATTAAGTAAAGTTTTAGGAACTTTTCCGGAGTTCAAACAAAGTAGGTAAAAGGAAGACGCTAAGATGGTAAGCTGGGAAATGCAGGGTGATGTAAGATTGAATGATTTATGGTCAACTTAACAAACTCAGAATCTCCATATTCTTTTTTTTAAATTTTTTAATATTTGTTTTTGAGAGAGAGAGACAGAGACAGAGGGAGAGGCAGAGAGAAAGGGAGACACAGAATCTAAAGCGGGCTCCAGGCTCTGAGCTGTCACCACAGAGCCTGAGGCAGGACTCAAACTCACGAACCATAAGATCATGACCTGAACAGAAGTCGGACGTTTAACAGACTGAGCCACCCAGGCGCCCCTCCACATTCTTAAATAAATTTTTTGTTTACCCTTTAGAAATGGTTTTTTTTTGTTATTCTTCTTTATAAACTTTGACCATATTTAGGATACTGTTATCGCTAGATGAACAGGAATCCACATACTACAAAAATTCATGGGAGCTGATTCTAGATAATACAGTCATTTCTTTACAAGAAAGAATATCAAAGAATTATATGACGTGTAAGGAAAGCAAACAGTATAACAAAGCAATCAAATTAAGCATAGGAAATAACTAAAAGATAACAGAACTTAGGCAAAAGGCAGACAAAATATTTTACAAGAGGAAAACATTCAAAACATTCAAAGGTATTGCTCCAAAAAAAAAATCAATACATTGTTATGATAAAGTGAAACTAGCGATTAACCTTGACTTTGGAAATTAACACTGTGATATCTAAAGTTACTTTTTGAAATCATTGGAAGTAGTAGAATATAATTGCAGTATGCTTAAACACTAAACTAACTGGAAATAGCTGAGAGAATATTCTAGAAGAAATAGAGAGAGGTTCGGGGAACAAAGTTCGGGAAATATAGGAATTTACATAGAAACAAAACTTATACTCTTAAGTATTAATTACTAAATTATCAGAATATATATACAATAGATGCATACATAAATGTTAAGCTTTAAACTTAAACATCTATGACTTTATATATGCCAAAATGATTTACGTTATATTAATTTTAAAAGAAATATATATAAGGGCCCCTGGGTAGCTCAGTCGGTTGAGTGTCTGACTCTTGATTTCATCTCAGGTCATGATACCAGGGTCTGTGCTAAATATGGAGCCTGTTTAAGAAACTCTCTCTCTCTCTGCCCCTCTTCCCTTCTCATACTCTCTTTGTCATATATCTACAGATCAACATATAGAAATATCAAAAACAAAGGAAATATGTTTCATTCATATTTATTTATTCATTTGAAAGTATTTCTTTTTAAATAATTTGAAGTTTTAAATGCATCATATGTGAAAATATTTCTTGGGATTTTTCACTTCAGTTCATGTGACTGATATCACTTTGATCACGAGACTGAGGATATTCACTAAGAAAATGAAAAAGTAAGATTTCCAGCCAGTCAGAAGAAGGAAGAAGTGCATGAAGAGGGGCAGGAAATAAGTTAATTTTCTTTAAGTAGTTAAATGCAGTTCTATAGGACTCGCATTGCCTGATTTCTGACCTCTTAATTCTCTCCTTGATTGTATAAATTAATTCTCTAGAGTTTTCGTATATAATGATATATGTCTAAGCTAATTTAAGCTAAGATTCTGTCATTGTTTCCAATAGTAGTATTTTGTAACTTAAGATGTTTTTCCTTGCAAGTGATAGTATTTTACAAGTTAAGAAGCTTTTTAAAATTAAAGTGATATTTAATCAAAGCAAAGGAGGTTTAAGTGACTTAACTGAGAAATTTGAAATATGTATATTTAATATATATAACAATGCAATATATTATGTGTTATATATTGCATATAATATTTGTATAATATGTCACATGTACACATTATATTATAATTATATATTTATTATATATGTATTCATATATATTTATACACACATATACATATATTAAGTACAAAGGGAGTTCACCTCCAAGACATTTCAATGACTCAATGAATTAATCAATAATATATTATTTTCCAGCTTTCTATACAGATAATTTTGTATTGATTCTTTGCAATTTAGGTCTCCATTTGGGGACAAGATAACTTTAGAAATATCACAAATCATATTTAAGGAGAAAATGTCTTCCTTCCTTCCTTCCTTCCTTTCTCTTTTCTTTTTTAAAATTTGTTTATTTATTTTGAGAACTAGAGAGAGAGAGTGAGCATGAGTGGGGGTCAGATAGAGAGAGGGAAACACAGAATTTGAAGCAGGTTCCAGACTCTGAACTGTCACCACAGAGCCCAACTTAGGGCTCGAACTCACAAACCGTGAAACTATGACCTGAGCCGAAGGTGGACACCCAACTGACTGAGCCACCCAGGCGCGCTGATTTATTTTCTTCTTGTTATTTTTTTGTTTTTATTTTTTAAAAATGTTTATTTATTTATTTTGAGAGAGAGAGCAACCATATCAGCATGCATGAGCAGGGGAGGGACAGAGAGAGGGAGACACAGAATCCAAAGTAGGCTCCACGCTCTGAGCTGTAAACACAGAGCTGGACCTGGGGCTCCAACTCATAAACTGTGAAATCGTGACCTGAGCTCAAGTAGGATGTTTCACGCTTACTCTACTGAGCCACCAAAGCACCCCTCCTTCCTTCTTTTTAAATAAAATCTTTTCCAGTACCTTTTGGCAGATTTACCCTCATATATTCTTGACCAAAACTGCTATAGAAAACTAACAAATCAATCAAAAACTAACAAATTTAAATCATCACATTTTATGTAACATGTTTACATAATGTGTTTACACCCAGAGGTAAGGATAGGGTTACTTCCTGAATTTTAGATACGTGGAGATCATTGGGATTCTGTTGAAAACATAAAGTGTAATTGGTATAGTGACTGACATGAAATAAATTAAGTACAACCATTCTGAAAACTATAAATTCAGTGATATGCTAAGGGTTCCCAAGATCATTTCTGGCTCTATAATACACTGTAAGGACTTACAGGACTCAGAAGCTGTTATCCTCAGTTACAGTTCATTATGGTGAAAGGATACAGAACAACAACTGCAAAGGAGCAAAGCACGTGAAGTGAAGTCCAAAATACACCAGATACAAACTGTCATGTGTGCCCTCCTAGTGGAGTTGCACAGGGGCACATTTAATTCTCCCAGCAGTGACATGTGACAACATGTGCAGAGTATTGCCAACCAGGGAAGCTCACTAGAACCGAGCTGTCATGTATTTACTGGGGTCAGTCACATAGGCATGCAGTGTCCACTTGACTGACCTCAGCTCCAGCACACATCCCCCATCCCCTGAGCAGAAATCATGTTTGCCATAAATGACATCATTATTATAACCTTATCTGATCAAACTCATAAAGTTTTGTATGTCCAGCATCTCAGGCATATTCTCACCAGGGGGAAGTATTGTAAGGACTCACAGATTGTCTCCCTAGCTAAAGTCCAGTCCTGCAGACAAACCTTTCTTTGGAATGACCAATTCAAGCCAATTGAATTAACCTGTTTCTGCTCTTTCTACATGCTATGTAAGAAATGAAAATAAGGGCGCCTGGATGGCTTAGTCGGTTGGGCGTCCGACCGCATTGGGCTCTGTGCTGACTGCCAGTTCAGAGCCTGGAGCCTATTTCAGAGTCTGTATCTCCCTCTCTCTCTGACCCTCCCCTGCTCACGCTGTCTCTCTCTCTCCTAGAAATAAATAAAAATTAAAAAAAAAAAGAAATGAAAATAAAACATTGTAAGATATTTTAGTAAACTTTGAAAAACTATGTAACATAGCTCAACTAATTTTTACAAAGTGACAAGTGTACATTCTTTACAACCAAATTCCTTTCAGTTTGTGATCCCATCCAGTAAACTATTATCTGGATTGCTAACACAGTAAACTATTTTACCTATTTTTGAAATTTTATTTTTTTAAGTTATTTTATTTTATTTTATTTTATTTTAATTCTTTAAATGTTCATTTATTTTTGAGACAAAGGGTGAGCAAGGGAGGGGTGGAGAGAGAGAGGGAGACACAGAATCCAAAGCCGGCTCCAGGCTCTGAGCTGTCAACACAGAAGGCAAATCATGAGACTATGACCTTAGGCCGACACTTAACTGAGTCACCCAGGGACCCCTATCATTTTTAATATTTTAAAAACTTTATTTAATTATTTTGAGAGACAGAGAGTGAGCTAGAGTGAGTGCAGGGGAGGGGTAGAAAGAGAGGGAGACAGAGGATCTGAAGCAGGCTCTCCACTCTCTGTGTGGAGTCCAACACAGGGCTCAAACCCAGGAACTGCGAGAACATAACCTGAGCCAAAATCAAGAGTCAGACGCTTAACGGACTGAGTCACCCAAGTCCCCCTATTTTTGAACTTTCAAAATAGAATAATGTGACACTCCTGTGGCTGGCTTGTTTTATTCAATAGTGTGTTTGTTTGATTCATCCAAGTTCTTCTGTGACTATCATTTATTCTCATTAATGGATATTATTCTATTATATGCATATACCACATATATCCATCTGTGGTACTCTTTTTTTTAAGAAAAGTGTACATATTTTGAGAAAGAGAAAGAATATGAGTGGGGGAAGGGCAGGAGAGAGGGAGAGAGAAAATCCCAAGCAGGACCGATCCTCTAAGTGTGAGCCAGCTCCGGGTTGGAGGAGGGGGAAGAGGGTGGTAATCAAACCCATGAACCCCGAAGTCATTACCTGAGCTGAAATCAAGAATCAGTTGCCTAACAGATTAGCCACCCAGGTACCCCTCATCCATTTTACTCTTGATGGACATTGGGAACCTTCCAATTTGGGACCATTAGTGTATTTCATAAGTGTTAAGGACATGGATTTAGGGGGACCAAAAGCAGAATGCTATGGTCGGAATATTTGTGCCCCCCTCCTATTCATACATTGAAATTCTAAAGCCCAATATGATGTTATTAGGAGGTATGGCCTTTGAGAGGTGTTTAGGTCATAGAGTGGAGCCCTTAGGGTTCTTATAAATGAAATGAGAATAGATCCCCAACCCCCTGTACCATGTGGGGACACAGCAAGAAGGCATCATCCATGAATCAAGAAGTGGTTTCTCACCAGCTACCACATGGAATCTGCTGGTGCCATGATCTTGGCCGTCTCAACATCCAGAACCATGTGAAATAAATTTCTGTTTATAAGCTATCCACTTGGTAGTATTTTGTTATAGGAGTCTGAATGGGCTAAGACAGCATATGTTTAGCTGTAATAGACAGGATCAAATATTTTCTTTCCAAAGTAGTTTCACCAGTTTATAATCAATCAGCATCATATGAGAGCTCCAGTTGCAAGGTCATTTTGGAAGAGTCTTCTTTTCTTTTAATGACTTATATGAATATTTGGGGTTGTGGATACATGCTTGTTTTTGTACACTCCAGGATTTTTTAAAGCTAATTTTTGTTGGGAGCCATTCTGAACTCACTAGTTGAAAATACTTGTGAGGTTAAGGCAGGTTTGCAAGGACTCCGGCCATCACATGATGACCGATATCTACACCCACTCATTTGTTTCTTCTTGAGCAGCCAACCCCAAGACACCTTGTTGACTGGTATCGAGAGTAACTTGTCCCCTTATTCTGGCCCTGGTGTGATAATTGCACCTTGTGAAAGAACTTATTGTCAAAACTTTTGTGATTATGGGAGCAGATGTCGTGTTTCCAGTAGGTCCCGTTTTCCTCGATACTTCCTTGGGCTATAAACAAGCTAATGACCCTTACTCATAAAAGATTGACCTTTATGTGTACAATTTTGTTTCCACCATTACGGTAGTCCAAGAGGTTCAAACAGCTCAAATTAACTAACCACAAATGTATCTCATGCCCTAGCTATTCAAGAGATCATAGACAAAAAAAAAAAAAAAAAACTAGACACAAAAGTAAATGCACTCGAAAAGGCTATTCTATGTATTAGAAATGGCTAAACTCTGTAAAGGTATGTTTGGCTCTCTGGTGTCATAAAGAATAACTGGACAATTAAGTCTGGCCCGGAGACAAAGAGCCTAATTTAGAGAGAAGGAACAGATAAGGGTAGAACATAAGTTACTACATATACCTTAGCTAACTGGTGTTGTAAAACAGTCCCTTCCCTAAGGCCTACATTCCACAAACACCTTCCCTTTCACTGTCAGCTATAATGAGGGTAGATAAGAGGACAAATACAGCCCAAATACAAAAGCTGACACATTTAGGGCCCTCATGGTGTTTACGCATTCAGCATCAAAAGTTATTAACCAGCTCAAATACATTCTTCCTCTTGTGAGCCAGACAGACTGACTCCTAGCCTATTTTAACCTATGACTTAATCTTAACGTTATTGACTTAAACAAATGTGTATGTTATCCTGTTTTTCACTAAGAACACCCTGTTATTTTCTTAGTTGTAAGATTTACTCAACCTCACTATAATTGGATTAGTTCTGCAAGAATATTTCTGTAAAACCTGTTTCTGTAAACTTTCCAAAGCATCTTATTATTGAGAACTATCCATTGTAAAAATTCCATTTTCTGATCTCATGTTATCATTTGACCTATAAATAAAGACATCAAAACGGGACAGGACAGAGATGGCTGCCTGGTGATCAGAAAGAATCTCGGGGCTCTCTCACTCCCTCCCTGCCGACACCGTCCGTCCATCCTTCAGGGACCCCTTTACCTACCGGCTGGAGCTGGCTGGCAAATTTTACCAAAACTTTTGATCTGTGCTAAAAGAACAAGCCCCACAGTTAATTCTGAGAGACAAGATTATTAGAGACCATCCTCGGAGATTTAATCCCCAGGGGTGTATGTTTACATTTCAAGAGAGAATGAGACCCTGTAGAGACATCCCAGGGGGTTGTACAGCTGGAGACTCTGGTTTTAGTTTTCCCCTGGAGACATTTATTTGCATTCCAAAGAACTAGAGTAAGAACTCAGAATTCTTCCCATTATGTTGCCATGGAGACACTCTCAGGAGGTGTCAGAGCAGCTGGTCACTCTTTTACAAAAATGCCCAGATTCTTTTTTTCCAGGGTTCTTTGCCTCTAGTAGACCCTTTTACGTGTAGGATGAATTTCATTCGCATTGCCTTGCTTCAGGGTAAGAACTGGGGCAGCCAGGAGCCAGGCAGAAGGCAGCCATTTCTCTCTGTTCTCCATTATCTTTCTGGCGCCAAACACCAAGGGGTCTGGTCGTATCTCAGAACAATTCATAATTCTGCACCTTTGTGTTCTGACACCAACTACATCTATGGAGTGAGCAGTAGAAAGATTCTTGACTGCTAGAAACAACTTAATTTTCATGGAAGAGGCTAAATCAAACACATTGACTTCAATAAAGCTAAATGAAATGCATTCCATTATATAATGCATTCCATTATATGACTAAATTCATGTCAAAATTATTTTTTAGCAATATATACCAACATTGTTTCTAATATTATTTTCTAGGACAAGCAATTGAAATTCTATTATAATTGAAATTATAAATTCTGTTATAATTGAAATTCTTATTACTGTACCTTTGTGTATATGTATACTCACTATATGTGTAACACTAATTTTATTTATTTATACCCAAAGTGCTGAGATATAATTATACATCATATTTTATACTGAAATATAAAACAGAGACAGTAAATTATGTAAGACACTGACAAGTAGAAGTGTTTGAAAGTTATTTTTTCCCCTTACAGTTCTTGCCAACATTTGCCTATTTCCCCAAACCCTGGGCTACCTAGCATTTAACGTTATTTTAACTCTCAACTATTTTTCTTGACAGCTGGGTTTTTTATCTATCTGTATAAGTTTTTGTTTATCCTAAATGATAAACAAAAGTTGGCTTCCTTTATATTTGAATTATAATAAACTGTTTTACTAAAAAATTAACAAAATAGAAACAAAAGTAGGTTAGTGTTTTGCTTAATGATTCCAGATATTGATTACGGGTATGAATTAAAAAGATTGAGAGAAGAGAAAAAAATTATTTTATGCTGTCAGGAAAGTAGAAGCATAGTAAATATCCAAAACTGTTTTCAGATTCAATCATGTCACCATGTGTATATGCAAATAAGCTAATTATCATAATTTCCATATAGAAAAATGTTCTTTTAAAATTCATGAAAAGTAAATGCTACATAAAAATAGTATTTGAAAAAAAATTTGAATTCAGAAGTAGTAATCTTACAGGTCCCTGAAAATCTTTGGTGAAAATTCAGATTATGAAAAATTAGCTTTAATAAATGAAAAAAGAAATGGATAATAACATATATAATTTTAATAATATAAAGATTAGTTTCAGTAGTTCTAGAATCAACATACTCAGTTTTAAGTAATCATTCTGAGAATCTATCCTTAAAATTTATTAAGAGATTTTACCCATTTCCAGATACAGAACATTTTACAAATGAGCTACTTTATGAAAAAAAATCGGTGTTTTTATTAACTGATACCACAGAAAAAGCAGTTATCTTATGAGTATTTCAACAAATTTTATTGTAAGTATGTGCAACGGAGGCACAGAGTATATGACAATTTTTACCAAGCCCACAAATGAATGAATTAATAACTCAATTTTGCAGGAAATTCAAATGCCTTAATTTCCTCGTTTGCAAAAGGTTCTCATGATAAATAACTGAATGAGAATATAAAATGAGTTTGACCCTAGAGTTCATCCTTTTTCAGAGTATGGATTATTGAAAACTACCTAACAAAGAGTTCCTTGTGTATAATGATTTTACCTAAGCTTAGGGTTATAATCATAATAAAATGTTTTGAAAACTCTTTTGAAAGTTCTAAATATTTTAAGAGTCTCATGTTCTACCCACTGAGCTAGCAGGGCACCCCCTGAAAGTTCTAAATATTTTAATAAATTATAGCATGAACACTGAGATATGATAGAATTATCTTTGGTCTTTAAGACAAAAGCAATTACATCCTGAAATCAAGATTGATATGAAAATATAATGTTTATTTGATGTTATGCTGGAGTCTACAAATCAAATCTCATCAAGAAAAGGAAAAAAGAATCTCTGTCTTCTTAGTCATCCCACCTCATTTTCGAAGGAATCCCTTTATAAAACTTCTTTCATTGTGATATATCACTATTCTTTCTTGTTCTTGGCTTGCCTCTCCTTTTTGGTACTTTCTCCACCAGAGCATAACAAGAGGCAAACAATCTTAAAAGCCCAATGGGTATATTTTGATATTTTTATTCATACTGATGACCTCATGTTCATATTTGTATATAGGATATGAATTAGTTTGTATTTTTTGACATTTTTATGTGTACATATCTTTTATCATTCTTTCATTTTAATTTGTAAAATGCCCACCTAATGAATAAAATACTTCAGTTTCAGGGGTGTCGGTGGCTCAGTTATGTGTCCAATTTTGGCTCAGGTCATGATCTCGCAGTCTGTAAGTTTGAGCTCTGTGTTTGGCTCTGTGCTGACATCTCAGAGCCTGGAGCCTGCTTTGGATTCTGTGTCTCTCTCTGTCTCTGCCCCTTTCACACTCTCACTCTCTCTTTCTTAAAAATAACTAAATATTTAAAAAATTTAAAAAATACTTCAGTTGCAGAATATAAACATTGAGAAAAATTTATTAAGTGAACACTATTACAAAATGTACACAGTAAAGTTGTGAAGTATCAAATAGCTTTTCTAGTCTTTTAATTAATTCATATCAAAATTCATACACACACAGACCTACACACACAACCACCACAAGTTGGATTACAAATTTATAGCCAAAGGAAATCACAAGTAAGTGATATTTCAACATCTATTAAAATAAATGAAATCTACTATAAATATGTCCAGCAAGATAAACAAGTGAATACTGAATGCATAGTCTTCTTTTTTGTCTATTTCTCTTTATGAAAATGCCCATGAATTGGATTTGTGAGCAGGACTACCTATGGCTTATATGAAAAAGCAAAGAAAATAACACTTGACTCCAAAATGGCAGCAACTTTAAAAGACCTGACCTTTAAAAGATCAGTCGGCCAACAGTATACTTAGCCCAACTTGTTTTTAAAAACTAGAGGCATAAAGAAATAAATCAATAATGTTCCTAGTAAACAGAAATGCTATTACATCTGTTTGAAGACTTTTGAACCTTTTTCATGACTCTGTCAAACATTTGTTTTTGTGTGTATTCTTTTGCAGGACCTCTTATATGATTAAACAACTTGGTGTTTATATATATCAAATTAGATACTCTTTGATATTTTGAAAATATATCAATAATTTCTAATATTATTTTTTTGATTCTTAACATTCTTAATTACAGAGTTTACAAATTGGTAGCAGAAACATGTTTACTAATATATTCAAAAAATTAGAAAAACAAACCATTCTTGATTTAACATTTTCAGAAAAGCTTTCTATTTTTAAGAATTTGCATTAGGGCACCTGGGTGGCACAGTCGATTAAGCATCCTACTTTGGCTCAGATCATGATCTCACAGTCTGTGGGTTTGAGCCTCTGCATTGGGTTCTGTGCTGACAGCTCAGATCCTGGAGCCTGTTTCAGATTCTGTATCTCCCCCTCTCTCGGCTCCTCCCCAGCTCGTGCTCTGTCTCAAAAATAAACAAACGTCTGAAAAAAAAAAAGTAAAAAAAAAGAAAAGAATTTGCATGGTCTGGAGCATCTGGGCGGCTCAGTCGGTTAAGCATACAACTTTGTCTCAGGTCATGATCTCACAACTCTGCTCCTGAGTTACAGCCCCTCATTGGTCTATGTACTGAGAGGTCAGATCTTGGGGCCTGCTTTGGGTTCTGTGTCTCCCTTTCTTTCTCCCCTTTCCCACTTGCACTCTGTTTCTCTCTCGCTCAAATATAAGTAAACATTATAAAAATTTTAAAAAGGAGCATGGTGTATTTTTCTAAATAAATGATAGAGTTGTTAAATACAGTAAGGGGGGATATGTAAAAATTAAAAGAGACAAAATATACAAATCTAAATAGCAAGCCAGTAATGAAGATGACCATTGCTAAAGAAAGATCTGCTTGAACTTGCATGCAACAAAGTCTAGAGAATAAGGAAGGGGTTATCAGAGCAGAAACTCCCACCTAAAGTTGACATACCAACTAGATATTCTTAAAAAAACACACCAACAGACACACACATGCACATTCTCTGTAGGTAGATATTGGTATAATCTATCCCAACCTCATCCCTACTCAAGGACAAAGAAAGAGAGAAAGAAAGGGAATGACAGAGTGAAAGGGAAAGTTAAAAACATGAAAATAAAAGAGTAAGGGCACGGTAGTGGGAGAGGCACCATTACAAATGAAGCAGTAATAGAAAAGAGAATGGATGCATTGATATCTTTTTCCCACACTTATTTTTGTTTAATTTGATGAAATAAATTCCCAGAAAAAAATTAACAAAACTTACGAACTATGGGTTAAAGATCAGGGGGCAGAATTCTTAAAACCATTGAAGCAATAGAGGAAACAGATTACGAATCTCTGTAAAGAAACCCACATGAGTGGAAAGATGTATTCAAGGGAATGTAATTCAAATCCATTCAGTCTCATACAGTGAAAGTGTTAGAGATTAGAATAATCTTACTAGCTAGCCCAGACAATGACAACATGAAAAAGGGAATTATAATCTGATCTCACCAATAACCAGAAATGTAAAAATCTTAACCAAATGATTAAAAAATCAATACCACAATATATACATATTATTTTTAAGGAAATAGAAAATATAATCATAAAAATGTTTGCATCCTGAAATAGATTTGTTTTAATTTGTTGCTAGTGTCTTCCATATTATATGTGAGTGCCACAAACTATTTTAGATTTTTAAGGGTAAACAAATATGCATTATTGCTTTTAAAAACAAGTTTTATACGGAGACAAGACTTTGAAGTGGTATAATGTAATTAGATGACAAATTTTCTCTGGGACACATAATCTAACTCTCGTATTTTTCATGCATTCATAAGACAATGTAAAAGTGGTTGTCCTGAGTCACCAAATTACACATTCAAATTATCCTACATCTCCTGTAATATCTTATAAATAAAAGAAATTTCTTATTGGAATAGCTGAAACTCATTAGCTAATCCATTAAGTGCTGAATTATATCAGTTAGAGAATGGGAAAGCGTACTTAAAAGGAGCTTAATTAACAGAGCAAGTAAAGTATACATTGAAGATATTTCAAAAAATCCTAATGCTATCTTTGTGTCCGTCAATACAATTGAAATATGTCAGTAGCATAAGTTATAAAAAATATAAGTATTTATCTTATAAAATCTTTGATGATTATAAAGTTAATGAATTCTATTATTGAAAGGCTAAAAAAGGGCAGTATATCAATAGGATCACAACTAAGCCCACAGCCTAACTACAACTATTGTGGTCTTGATGTGTTTTCATTTCATTTTATTAATATCTAAGGTAAACACAAAAATACAGCCTACAATTATTTTTATTTTTATAATAATTATTATAATTAATAATTTACTAAAAATATTTCATTCATTTAAATGTCCAGTTCATGCTAAACATCTAAAAACTGAAACTATAGGTTTTCACTACCCTCTGTCCCCAAATTCACCCCTCCCGATTTCATAACTATGTTAGTAATTCCAACTTATTCCATTTTTTCAGGCCAAAACATTGGCAGAATCATTGACCTTTATCTCTAGTGTATGGGAGTAAAATATATCTGGTTTGCACAGAACAGCTCCAGTGTGCAATTTTTACCTCATACACTCACATACAGCATTCAAATTTGCACAATGAATTATACCATCCCCTTATTCATAATGCACATGCAACCTACTGGAGAGCCTTTCAAAAATGCCTTCAAGATAGTCTGAACCCGGCCACCTCTCCTCCCCATCTTTACCACCTGGTCCAAGCCTCAATCATCTCACATTAAGAACAGTACAACATACTAACCTCTTCAGTAATCTCCCTGTTTTCTCTGTTGCTAACTTGTAGTCTGTTTTTACATAGCAGTCATAGATGATACTGAGCTTATTACGTTTCTCTTCTTACTCTTTGTTGGCGAACAATCAAATAAAAACACAAAGTCTTTACAATTTCCTAGGTATCCCTATGCGCTCTTAGCCCCATTAGGTCTCTGACCTCATCTCTGTCCTATTATTTTGGCATCCTTTCAGGAGCATTACAGGTACATTTTGATTCTTCCACTCTGAAAAAAATCTTCCCTCAATTATGCAGCTGGATCTCTGTCTTATAACCTATCATTGTACTCAAATGGTACCACGCAGTGACCTCCTCCCCCGAGAATGCCCTATTTCTCTTTCGAGCTTTATTGTTCATGGTAGAATTTAGCACCGTTTGGCCATCAGCCTAAATTTGAATGCTTTTGCAAGTAAGAAAATCATTTCCATTAAAACAATGATATGGGTGTGTGTGCATGAAAACGTGTGTGTGTGTGTGTGTGTGTGTGTTTTCATGGCAATAGTGTATATATAAACATAGAAGCTTTTATCTAATAATACTTATAAATGCTTTTTTTTTTTATACTATGTGATATATATAATTTCATAGCCAATATTCTGGAGGTCCATAATGCTTTAACAACAAAAAAACTAATATTATTATTGGGGCCCCTGGGTGGCTTAGTCGTTAAGCGTCCGACTTTCGCTTAGGTCATGATCTCGCGGTTTGTGCGTTCGAGCCCCGCATCGGTCTCTGTGCTGACTGCCAGCTCAGAGCCTGGAGCCTGTTTCAGAGTCTGTGACTCCCTCTCTCTCTGACCCTCCCCTGCTCACGCTGTCTCTCTCTCTCTCTCCTAGAAATAAATAAAAAAAATTACAAAAAAACTAATATTATTAAATAGTTATCTGTTAAAATAGTAGCAAAATATACTTCCTTGATATAAAGATTAGAGCATTTTGAAGAACTCTTCAAATCTGTGAAACAGGAACTCAATTTTTTTTCTATATTTATTTTACAAGCAGTTTTCAACCTTTAAAATTAAAGGTTCAAAAATGCATATTGAATCATTGCACCACTCATATGTGAGCCTAGAATATCAATATGTTTGTTTGTTTCTTTGTTTGGAGAGTGTGCATGTGAATGTGCAAGTGGGAAAAGGACAGAGGGAGAAAGAAGATCTTAAGCAGGCTGCACACTGAATGCGGAGTCTGCCTTGAGGCCCAAGAGGCCCAGTCTCACCACCATGAGATCATGAAGCCAAAATCAAAAGTTGGATGCTCTGCTGACTAAGCCACCCAGATGCCCCAGTATGCTTAAATTACATGTGCGACATACATGAACAAAAAAATGTATCATTTGTGTTATTCTCCATTAATAAAGTAGAATTAGAATTGCTATTATTTTGTTTCTTTTTCTCTAATAAAACTTAAACATTGAATACCCTGATAATTGAGTCTTGTGAGTACTCTTGGTGAATTATCAAAATTAAGGGGACATCCCTAGAAGCATCAAACCGGTTTATACCAGAAGTGATGTTAGCCTTGATGCATATTATTATAAAAATGGCATAATTGCATGCAATTATTTGTTAACCTTTTGTCTCACTAAATAAATTTTAATATTTATTGTCAATAATTCGAGCATTTAAAAATCATTATTTATCAATCAAGGACTTTTAACTAAAAAGTTCTTACCTATTGTGGGTGGTATCAGAATTCCCTTTGGCAAGAAGATATTTTCTACCTGCACATGTGCATTTCAGGAATTTGATATAACTGTAGAAATATATGATTTTCCCTTCTCCATAATTAATAATTTCCACTATATTGAACCCCTGCCACTTATAGAAGATACATTATCATTAAAATATTTGAATGACAAACTGAAAGTTGAAGTATTTAGAAGCATTGTTCTGAACTCATTAAACTTACTAAAATCATGTCATAAGGCAAAAACAATTTTAAAAGACCTAAAATTTCCTTATGAATACTCACAAGTAAATTAACACCCGTTAAGTTTTACACTTATTTGCATTTTATCATAAAGACTTTCTATGTGTTTTTTGAATTTGTGTGACCTAGTAAGACTGCTAAACCCATTTCCATATGCATAAATGAGAGAATAGGATTAGACAATCTCTAAGGATCCTTTTTGCTCTAAGATTATATGATTCTAATTAACTGTACTGCATATCTTGAGAGAGGAAATTAAACTGCAACTATAGCTGAAGTTTCTTTCCCTTTGAATTAATACTTAGGGGCTTGGGAAAGTGGAACCCACAAAGGCAAAACAATTTTCTTACAATAGATTCATAATAAATTGGCTTATATTATTGAAAGGTCATTAGCAAGAGTTTGTTTTACTGCTTTGTTCTGAATCCTTTCCTTTCTAACAGGTACATAAAACTTGATGCATTATGTTATGCAAACAAGATTTAAGTTAAATCATGTCTTTACTTCCTCTACATGAAATTTCAAAGCTTAAAAACATTTTGGGGCGCCTGGGTGGCTTAGTCGGTTAAGCATCCGACTTTCGCTTAGGTCATGATCTTGCGGTTCATGGGTTCGAGCCCCGCGTCGGGCTCTGTGCTGACTGCCGGCTCAGAGCCTAGAGCCTGTTTCAATCTGTGACTCCCTCTCTCTCTGACCCTCCCCTGCTCACGCTGTCTCTCTGTCTCTCCTAGAAATAAATAAAACATTAAAAAAAATAAAAATAAAAATAAAAACATTTAACTTGGTAGGGACCATAATATAATTTTCCTGCCTTGACTGAGGAAGGATTCATTTTTTTTTTAATTTCACCAACATATGGAAAGATTGTTTATGTTTGCTGGGTTCCAATTATTTTATCTTTAAAAATATTTTAGTGACAGGGACTCCTGAGTGGTGCAGTTGGTTAAGCGTCGAACATTTGGTCTCCACTTAAGGCCCTGTAACCCAGGAATGAATCCCACTTAATCATGGTGGATAATTCTTTATATGTGCTGTTTAACTCAATTTGCAAGCATCTTGTTGAGGATTTTTGCATCTGTACTCATCAAGGATATTGGCCCGTGATCTCTTTTTTTGCTGGGTCTCTGGCTGGCTTGGGAATCAAAGTGATGCTGGCTTCATAAAATGAGTCTAGAAGTTTTCCTTACATTTCTATTTTTTGGAATAGTTTGAGAAGAATGGGTATTATCTGTTTTAAATGTCTGGTAGAATTCCCCAGGGAAGCCATCTGGCCCAGCGCTCTTAATTGTTGGGAGATTTTTGATAACTGATTCTATTTCCTCATGAGTTATGGGTCTGTTCAGATTTTCTACCTCTTCCCTTATGAATTTTGGTAGTGTGAGTGTGTTTTGGAATTTGTCCATTTTTCTAAGTTGTCCAATTTGTTGGCATAGAATTTTTCATAGTATTCCCTGAAAATTCCTTGTATTTCTTTCTTTTTTTTTTTTATTTATTTCTAGGAGAGAGAGAGATAGCGTGAGCAGGGGAGGGTCAGAGAGAGAGGGAGTCACAGACTGAAACAGGCTCCAGGCTCTGAGCTGGCAGTCAGCACAGTGCCCGACGCGGGGCTCGAACCCACGAACCGCGAGATCATAACCTAAGCGAAAGTCGGACGCTTAACCGACTAAGCCACCCAGGCGCCCCAAATTCCTTGTATTTCTGAGGGGTTGGTTGTAATAAGTCCTTTTTCATTCATGGTTTTGTCTATTTGAGTGTTTTTCTTTTTTTCTTTTTGAGAAGCCAGGCTAGAAGTTTGTCAATTTTGTTTATTTTTTCAAAAAACCAACTCTTGGTTTCGTTGATCTATTCAATTGGGTTTTGTTTTTGTTTTTGTTTTCGTTTTTTTTGTATCTATATTGTTTATTTCTGCCCTGATTTTTATTATTTCTCTTCTCCTACTGGTTTTGAGGTGCTCCTGTTGCTTTCCTTTAGTTCCTTTAGGTGCACTGTTACATTCTGCACTTGCACTTTTTCTAATTTCTTGAAATAGGCCTACTGTGCAAGGTACTTTCCTTTTAGGACTGCCTTTGTCGTAACCTATAGAGTTTGGATTGTTGTATTTTCGTTTTCATTTGTTTCCATATATTTTTAAAATTCTTCTCTAATTGCCTGACTGACCCATTCGTTCTTTAGTAAGGTGTTTTTAACCTCCATGTTTTTAGAAGTTTTCCAGACTTTTTCCTGTGATTGGTTTCAAGTTTCATAGCATTGTGATCTGAGGGTGCATGGTATGATCTCAATTTTTTTATGTTTATTGAAGGCTGCTTTATGTCCCAGTATGTGATCTGTCTTGGAGAATTTACCAGGCACACTTTAGAATAAAGTGAATTCCATGGCCTTAGGATGTAGAGTTCTAAATCTATCTGTCAAATCCATCTGGTCCAATATTTCATTCAAGTCCATTGTGTCTTTAGTGATTTTCTGTCTAGTTGATCTATCCATTGCTATAAGTGGAGTATTAAAGTCCCCTGCTATTAGCATTTTCTTAATCATAAGACTTTTTCTGTTTATGATTGTTTTATTTATTTAGGTGCTCCCATATTTGGTGTGTAGACATTTATAATTGTTAGCTCTTCGTGATGGATAGACTCTGTAATTATTATATAATGCCCTTCTTCATCCCTTGTTATTGTCTTTAAAGTCCAGTTTGTCTGATATAAGTATAGCTAATCCAGCTTTCTTTTGACTTCCAGTAGCATGATAGATTATTTCTCCATCCCCTTCCTTTCAATCTGAAGGTGGCCTCCAGTCTAAAATAAGTTTCTTGTAGAAAGAAAATAGATGGATTTTGTTTTTTTTTAATCCATTCTGCTTCCCTATGTCTTTTGATTGGGGCTACTAGTCCATTTACATTCAGTGTTATTATTGAAATATATGGGTTTAGAGTCATTGTGTCCTTTGTCAGATTTATACTTGTGGTGGTGTCTCTGGTATCTTGCGTTCTTTGAAACATTTCCCTCATAGAGTCCCCCTCAGGATTTCTTGTAGGGCTAGTTTAGTGGTGACGAATTCTTTCAGTTTTTGTTTATTTGGAAAGACTTTTATCTCTCCTTCTATTCTGAGTGACAGGCTGGTTGGATAGAGGATTCTTGCCTGCATATTTTTTCTGCTCATCACATTGAAGATTTCCTGCCATTCCTTGCTGGTTGGCCAAATTTCAGTAGATAGGGCTGTCACCACTCTGATACCTTTCCCTTTGTATATTAGGGCCCTTTTATCCCTAGCTGCTTTCAGAATTCTCTCTTTGTCCTTATATTTTTCCAGTTTCACTATGATATGTTATGTAGAAGATCGATTCTAGTTATGTCTGAGGGGAGTTCTCTGTGCTTCTTGGATTTCAATGTCTGTTTCCTTCTGCAGATTGGGGAAGTTCTCTGCTATAATTTGTTCAAGGACTCCTTCAGAGCCTTTCCCTCTTTCTTCCTCTTCTGGAATTCCTATGGTATGGATATTATTCTGTTTGATTGTATCGCTAAGCTCTTGAACTCTCCTTTTGTGATCCTGGGTCAGTTTATCTCTCTTTTTCTCAGCTTCCTCTTTTTCTGTAATTGTGTCTTCTAAATCACTTATTGTCCTTTCTGCCTCTTCAGTCCGTGCATTGGACGCCTCCATTTTATTTTGCATCTCATTTATAGCATTTTTAAATTCATCACAACTATTTTTAAGCTCCATTGCCTTTGTAGCAATAACTTCCCTGATGTCTTCCATGCCTTTTTCAAGCGCAGTGATTCATTTTATGACTATTGTTCTAAATTCTTGTTCAGTTATTTTGCTTATATCTGTTTTAAGCAGTGCTTTAGCTGTCAATTCTTCACGACATTTCTTCAGAGGAGAGTTTTCTGTTTTGTCATTTTGGCTAGATTTCTATCTCTTGTTAGTTTTAAAAACTTGTTATGCACTCTGCACCCATGAGTGCTGCTGTACCAAAGAAGGGTCTTTGACTGTCTGGGGCCTGTCTGTTCAGAAAGGGTTCTTTGATTAGTGTCTTTTGGTCTCTCTTGTTGAGACCTTGGTTATTTTATTTTCCTACTCATAGTGGTATTTGAGACTCTCCATTATGTGTACTTTGGCTTGTTTCTTGGGGTAGCCTTGGAAAAGTAAACAGACAGACAAACACACAGGGAACAAAGGCACACAAACGTACAGACAAATCCAACAAACACAGATAGCAAAAGGGAAAAAGAAAAAGAAAAAAGTAAGGGCCACATACAAAAAAAAAAAAAAAANAGGAAAAAAGAAAAAGAAAAAAACCCAATAGACAAAAGACAGTCTAAAGCATACAACCAGAATTCCTAGCTACAAATAAATAGCCGGGTGTATGCAGTACTGATGGAAGAGCATAAAGAAAGAGAGAAATGACAGGGCACGGAGGAAGCGAAATTGGAAATGAAATGAGCAGGCAGAAATACTAAGACCCTTAATTCAAAGAGAGAAAGAGGGGAATGTTGGAGAGGAAGCAAAAGAAATGATGATAATGCTACTCAGAGAAAGTACATAGTCTGATTATTCCAGAGACAAAAGAGATAAAAAGGTAGAGGTGGAGGTGTAGAATTTACATTTAGAGAGTGGATCAAATGTGACTGTTTAAGCAAGATTAAACGTGATTGTTTAAGCAAACCAGTGACCAGAATTAGTCAGGGCAGTGCATCCATGTTGGTCTTGCCCCCAGCTCCAGTAAAAAAAAAAAAAAAAAGAGGGAAGCTCTCTAGCAGGGATAGGCATGGTTTGGTCCAGTGTGTCCTGCTGTGGTCCTGCCTTGATGGTTGTGGGGAGAAAAGTGGCAGCACCCCAGTCTCTTCTCGAACCAAGCATTGCAACCCACGCTTTTGGGTGTGATCTACCTGTGCCAGGGGTGCAGCCAAGGTGGGCTGTGCTCTATATCCCAGGCCAGGCCTTGTTTCCAGATCCCAGTCTGCGTGCCCCATTGAAATTGCCCAAAATATAAACTCGCAGACGAATCCCTCAGAGCAGTTTCAAGCCTCTCACCTTCCCCCTGAGGATTGAGCTGGAAGCCTTGCTCCTGTCCCCTCCAGGTCGGGCTGGCAAACGAGGAGCAGTTTCACCTGGGGTCGCCTGGGACGAGTGTGTCCCACCCAGGGTCAGCTGGACAGCAGGGAATCGGGTCCCTGTGTGTTCCATCACCTGAAATATAAACTTGCAGGTGAGTCCCTCAGAGCCCTTTCAAGCACTCGCCTCCCGCCTGGGGATCCAGCTGAACCAGAAGCACAGCAGCGTGGCTTTAGGCACCACCACGACCCCTCCAGGTCGGACTGGCAAATGAGGAGCAGTTTCACCCGGGGTAGTCTGGGACGCATGCGTCCTGCCTAGGGTCACCTGGACAGCAGGGAACCAGATCTCTCTGTGTCCTGAGCGGAGGTCTTTCTCTTCTCCAGCGACAGGGACAGTGTCTTGAGCAGTTTTGGCCACTCTTTCTTTTTTCCCCTAGACTCACCACGGCTTCTCACAAAGGAGGATTCCTCCCCCACCCCCCATGTCTCTGGTCCCAGCCTGATTTTATTTTCCCCAGTTCGCACTCACTCTATAAGGTTTTCTCAGCGGTCTCTGTCTCCTTTTTTTCCCAAACTCCTGGATTCTGTAAGGGTTCCTATACTTGAGGCCTTCTCCATTTGAGAGATGGGGGCGAAGGAAATGTACAGAGCCCCCTACTTCTCCTCCAACTGCCTCCTCCTCGAGCCTGCTTGGAATTCTGTTTCTCCTCTCTGATACTCCCCCACTTGTACTCTCTCTTTCCCCTTCTCAAAATAATAAATAAACTTGAAAGAAATAAAAAAAATAGTGACATAAATTGTATAAATCCATGTAACTGACAGCAATCAAATTTGATTTTTTTCTCTAGTTTATTTACTTCCTATGAAGTGCCACATAAAGCAATAATCAGATTTCAAGCATAAGTGTTTTCCATGTCTCTTATGAGACATCTCACTATTATTGTTATTCATATTCATATTATTATTATTTGAATCCTTGTATAGTTCTTTCCAAGTTGAAGGTGCATACCAAATAAACATTTTTTTTACTTTCCTAATTGAAAATGGCTTGGTAGTTTATTTGTAATAGTGACAATCAATTGTCCATACTGTGCATTCTTCTATTATATATTTAGTAACAGAAACATAAGGACATATGACCATGATCAAATTACATTTCATAGCTTCCTATTTAATAAGTATTTTTTTATCAAGTGCAACATGAATATCATGAACATAAATTTCATTTCATGAAGATAAAACTTGTATTAGATTGTATTAGTTTTATCTTTCATTTGCTTTCTTATTTTTAGTTTCAAGTCTTTATTTAAATTTTGGTTAGTTAATATATAATGCAATATTAGTTTCAAGAGTAGAATTTAGTGATGTATCACTTACACCCAGTCCTTCTCACAGCAAGTTTCCTCCTTAATACCCATCACCATTTAGCCCATTCCCAACCTCCCTCCCTCCATTAAACTTCAGTTTATTCTCCATAGTTGAGTTCTTTATGGCTTCTTTCCCTCTTTTTTTTTCCTTCCCCTATGTTAATTTGCTTTATTTTGTAAATTTCACAAATGAGTGAAATCATATCGTATTTGTATTGAATTTCCTTTTACATTCCTCTCCCCCTGCCCCCGGTTGGAATGCAAGAATGTTGCCAAGTTACCTTTAATCATAAGGATGAAACTAAGATAAGATTATAGAGAACAACAAGACAGAAGTCACATAGGGCCCAAAATGAATTCATGGACTGTTGAAAAGACACGCAACACTGCATGTAGGGTCACTTTTTATAATAATCGTTCTTGGGTAAGAGTATTGGCAAGTATATCAAACTATCAAAGTCTATTTTTTCTCTTACAAGATACTGATGGACAGACTTATCTACCAAAAGAAGCAGGAAAAAAGATGCTGGATTATCTCATTTCTAGACTGAGAGGTTATTGCAGCATTTTCAAAGACATATTCTTCCATTTTCTTAACTTACTGCAATATTTGTAATTTATTTCACACACTCATCATCAGAAATAAGGATACTATCTTTATTATACCAGAAAATAGACAAAGCTATTTTCTGGTCTATAAATAAACACTATCTTGGTCTTCCAAGGTTTTTCACTGTACAGACATCTTTGAAAAGATAGTTTGGACCAAAAGTGCAGTTAGTGCTTCTACTCAACAAGAGTCATGTAAATACAATAAGTCAATTGAGAGTTATCTCTCAAGAAATATATTTACAGGTTGCTAGCTTGCTCTTTCCTAAAACCAGAAGGCCTGAGACAGTACTTATACTCTAAGATTCCTGCACCTTCTTCTCCTTTCTAACTTGCTTTTTCTGAGTCCCTTTGTTCCACACCATCAAAAAAAAAGCACTTCTCTCACCTATGCAAATTCACTACGGTATTAAAATCTCTAGGGTACTAAAAAGACATTCTCTTAAGAGAAATCTATTTACAAGCTGTTGACACCATGCTGTAGGGTACAATAAATCTCAGGCTCAGTTTCCTTTTTCTCTGTCATTAGCAGCTTCTGCTGTGCTTGCTTATTTTTTTGGATCATGTATTATTGAATAGCCACATTTATTCAGAACACACCACAGACAGCTCCTGTTCTGAGCATTTGTACGTACAGATCACTTAATACTCACAAGAAGACTAAGAGTTACTTACTACCATTATTTCCTTCTTAAAATAAGAAAGCTAAGGGACAGAAATTCAGTGATTATTCTCAAGACTTCAGAGCTAGTCTGTGGCAAAGCAGAGATTGGAACTAAATTAGTTGGCTTCCAGTTCCTGAAACTTAAAGACATCATTATGTCACCTCTTAATTTATGTAAATAATGATGTGCATGCCATATAATATCGTTATTTAGGTTACTTTGAAAACAAATAAAATAATTTGTGTTTTTACCTTAAAATAATAAAATTAGAAGATATATACAAGCAAACCCTGTGGAAGATCTTTCTAATAAATCTTTTTCTATTCTAATTCCTCTTAAAAAAAAAAAAAAACAGGAGGGGGCAAAAGGCAGAGAAGTAAGGAGCTCCTTACTTGCACTCGCGCCCATACAACACACAGAAAAGATCTGAAGCCATTGGAAACCTTACAAAACCTGAGAGATTGGGAGAAAAAAGACGCAGAATCCACTGAGAAAGCCTTCTAACATGAGTGCGAACTGGGGAAGATAAAATGGGGCCGGGATCGGAGACTCCAGGGTCGGAGGAGATCCCCCTCTGCGGGGAGCAAGGGGAAAAAGAGAGAGATTCCAAAACAAAAAAACCTCCGTTCGGGCTAAAAACCTCTGCTCAGGGCATAGAAAGACTGTACTTGCCAAATACCTGCACGCTAGGTCCCCTTGCACCAACTGGTCCTGGAGGGAGCTGAGCACACAGACTGCTTCTTTGTGCT
>NW_024083001.1:0-52139 GCF_003009895.1 Hyaena hyaena | reverse complement strand
AAAAAGACAGCCTCTTTAACAGATGGTGCTGGGAGAACTAGACAGCAACATGCAGAAGAATGAAATTAGAATATTTGTTACACCACACACAAAAATAAACTCAAAATGGATAAAGGACCTGAATGGGAGACAGGAAACCATCAAAACCCTAGAGGAGAGAGCAGTAACCAACCTCCTCGACCTCAGTCACAGCAATTTCTTACTCAACGCATCTCCAAACACAAGGGAATCAAGAGCAAAAATGAACTATTGGGACCTAATCAAGATAAAAAGCTTCTGCATGGCAAAGTAAACAATCAATAAAACTAATAGGCAACGGACTGAATGGGAAAAGATAGTTGCAAATAACATATCGGATAAAGGGCTAGTATCCAAAATCTATAAGGAACTCTCCAAACTCCACACCTGAAAAACAAACAATCCAGTGAAGAAATGGGCAGAAGACATGCACAGACACTTCTCCAAAGAGGACATCCAGATGGCCAACAGACACAGATGTTCTATAGACGTTGAAACGATACTCAACATGACTCATCATCAGGGAAATACAAATCAAAACCACACTGAGATACTACCTCACTCCAGTCAAAGTGGCTAAACGAACAAATCAGGAGACTATAGATGCTGGCGAGGATGTGGAGAAATGAGCGCCCTTCTACACTGTTGGTGGAAACGTAAACTGGTGCAGCCCCTCTAGAAAACAGTGTGGAGGTTCCTCAAAAAATTAACAATAGAACTCCCCTATGATCCAGGAATAGCTTTGCTAGGAATTAACCCAAGGGATACAGGAGTACTGATGCATAGGGGCACATGTACCCAAATGTTCTTAGCAGCACTTTCAACAATATCCAAATCACAGAAAGAGCCTAAATGTCCATCAACTGATGAATGGATCAAGAAGATGTGGTTTATCTATACAATAGAATACTCATGACAATGAGAAAAAATGAAATCTGGCCATTTATAGCAACGTGGATGGAACTTGAGGGTCTTATGCTGAGCAAAATAAGTCAGGCAGAGAAAGACAGATACCATATGTTTTCACTTATAAGTGGATCAGGAGAAAGGGAAAAAATAGTTGGGGAGACGGAGGGAGGCAAACCATGAGAGACTCTTGAATGCTGAGACAAATTGAGGGCTGATGGGAGTGGGAGAGAGGGGAAGGCAGGTGATGGGTATGGAAGAGGGCACTTGTTGGGATGAGCACTGGGTGTTATATGGAAAACAACTTGACAATAAACTATGAAATATAATGCAATACAATACAATACAATACAATACAATACAATACAATACAATACAATAAAAGTATGCTCACCAACTTACCAACGTCAGTTTTGAACATTCTTCTCCTACACAGTCAAACTGATGTGAAGGTTATTAGCAAGAATTAGAACAGGATAAGATGAAATTGGAAAGGGAAGAGGATTACAGAGGCTAAATTCAATTTTAAATTTTATTATTGAAAAGATCCTTTTAAAATGGAAAAGATTAACAGAAATAAAAGTTTGAATTTGGTCAATAATTGCCTGTCTGAACTTTTTTCTTGATGTTGTTGATGTTATTTCATTTTCATTCTTCACCTCTATTTCTTTTTTCTTTTCAATGGTCCTTTATGTATTCATACAATGTAGCCCTCTCTTGACAACCATATTCAGTTAGTCACCAATTTCTAATGATGTCCCCCACCTGGGGATCTTCTCTTCCAGCCTCACTCTGGCCATCCTGGTTCAGGCTCTCATCACTGGCTTTCATCATCCTGTGTATATCTGGGGTATTTCATTTTCCCAACCACTTCCATCAAGCCAGAGATTTTGTTATTATTTTACCAACTGTAAATCCAAATAGCTATACACATAATAAGTATTTAGTATGTATTTGTTAAACTGGAGGTGGAAGAGACTGGGAAATCAATTACACTAAATTTGAAGATGAAAATACTAAAAATATAGAAAATCCACTGTATGGCCAGCCACCAAGAAGAATGCTCAGGTCCACAGTTTCCAGTTGCATGTTTCCATTACT
Organism: Hyaena hyaena; assembly: GCF_003009895.1. Classification (NCBI taxonomy): domain Eukaryota; kingdom Metazoa; phylum Chordata; class Mammalia; order Carnivora; family Hyaenidae; genus Hyaena; species Hyaena hyaena. Next base: position 50,114 of record NW_024083001.1, on the reverse strand, counting down.
TAAACACCTATATGATAGGTTAAATTGCTGGGTATACCAAAATCTTGGTTAATTAAAGAAGACTCAGAAATGTTTGCAATAGTCCAAGCTGTCATTTTAGTCAGGCAGTTAAAAATGTCATCCAGCAGAGGCATCGGGTGGTTCAGTAGGTTAAACATCTGACTTCAGGTCATGATCTCACGCTTCATGATTTCAAGCCTCGTATTAGGCTCTGTGCTGACAGCTCAGAGCCTGGAACCACTTTGGATTCTGTGTCTCAATCTCTCTCTGCCCCTCTCCTGCTCATGCTCTCTCTCTCTCTCTCTCTCTCTCTCTCTCTCTCACTCTCTCACTCTTTCAAAAAAAAACATTAAAAAATTTTAATTTAAAAGAATCATGTGGAAAATGAATATAGTAGTTCCCTATTATCCATGGGAAATACATTTCAAGACTCTCAGTGGATGCCTAAAATCCTGAATAGTGCCAAACCTTATATATACTATGCTTTTTCCTATAACTACATACCATGATAAGGTAATTTATCAATGAGGTACAGTAAGAGTTTAAGAACAATACCTAATAATAAAATAGAACAATTATAGCAATATCCTAGAATAAAATTTATGTGAATGGGGTCTCTCCTCCTCTTTCAAAATATCTTACTATACTGCACTCACCATTCTTGAGATGATGTGAGATGACAAAATGCCTCTGTGATGAGATAAAGAGAGGTGAATGACATAGGCACTATGACAATGTTAGGCTACTATTAACCTTCTGACAATTTGTCAGAAGAAGGTACATCTGTTTCCCGACCATAGTTAACCATGGGTAACTGAAACTATGGAAAGTGAAACTGCAGATAAGAGTGAATTACTGTAACATGCAAATTTTAGTCTTCATTGATCCAAAATGCCTTTTCCCAAGCAATCAAGTAATCATGTCATTAAAAAATTAAGCACTTATGTTGCACCCAATTAATAACCAGAGCAAACAGTAATCATGCTAATGATAGAACACAGAGTTCAAGAACTAACTGAAATTGGCATAAGCAATTGGGTAGGCATTTATTTTATTTAATTTGTTTACATGATGATTACTCATGGCCACATCCCATAGATTTTAGAGTCATAATCCTTACATTCAATTGCCTGCTCCACCACTTAGCCTTGAGCAAGGTAAAATTATATATAGTTGTTGTGAGGATTTGTTTGTTTTTAAGTAGGCTTCACACCCAGCACAGAGTTCAATGTGGGGCTTGAACTCATGACCCTGAGATCAAGAACTGAGCTAAGAACAAGAGTCAGAAGCTTAACCAAATGAGCTACCCAGGTGCCCCTTCTTGTAAGGATTAAATAAGCTATAAATATAAATTACTTAGAATATCTGGGCCAAAGAAAATTTCATTAATGGTAACAATTTTTATTAAAATTTGTTTTTATTTGTGTCAGTGTTTGTGTCTGCTTCTCAACTCTACTTCTTCCTCAACTGCCATTTGGCCTCTCCTCAAACTCCCATTTTAAGAAATACACTTCTAGATAACACCATCCTTTCTCCACAGTTGTGATTATTATTACTTGGAGAATCAGATACATTACTACAAAATTATAATACTAAACCTGGTACCATGAAGAATAAAAAAGTGGTTGGTATGGATCATTCTTTTGAGCAGCTTAGCAGTTAAGAAAAAATTGGGTTAGGATAGAGATGTATTAGTCATTGAGGGAAAGGAGCAAATGGAGAAGATAGGAAAGGGAGGAAGGGAGAGATTACAAAAAAAGAGAAAGAAATTAAAGTGCAAAATGGAGGAAATACTGATGGAGTAAGCTTCTAGAAAAAAAAAACATAAGTAATGGAATCAAGAGTGCAGATGAATGGATCAGTCCTAGAAAGAAGATGTAACATCTTGCAGGAAATGACAAAAAAAGGAGCTAATGGAGATATGGAGAAAGCATTAGTTGAGAAAGAAGCTGAAGAAGTAAGTTGTCAAATAAAATATGGGACACCTAGTAAAATCTAAATTTCAGATATACAAAGCATACTTTTTTAGTATAAGTATCTTCCTAATGTAGCCTGGGAAATACCTATACTTAAAAAATGGATGGTTTATATGCAATTCAAATTTAACTGGGTTCTTGTATTTTTCCTTGCCTAATCTGGCAACTCTATGAGGAAATTAACCTTTTATGATCCCTTTATATTCAGGGAAGCCAACTATATGAAAACCTACTTGAATAAGGAATGGAGACATGAGAGTGGGAAGGAGTGTTAACAGCCATGGTGAGGCTATGCATAGTGATCTAGTTACTAGCTAAGAATTTTCAAACAATTAGGTGAGAGACAATGACTTCCTGGGCCAAATGTTCTCTGGTGTTAAGGAATCAATTCAAAACTTGAGGGTTCTTTGCACATCATCTTCCAGTAGGTCAACATCTAGCACTAGTCTTCATTCTCATTTTCCACATTTAATTCCCTTTAATATTGAGACCAGAATTAGTTTACTCGGTGTTCTTGGTGCCTAAGAAAATAAAATTCTTTTGATCTCACCTCAGGTCCAAGAAGTCCTATTTAACTACCCTCTTGAGTACCCGAGGCCCTGAATTAAAGACTTCCCAGGATTCTTGTAAGAATGACTTTTTGCATTGTCTCTTGATGCATTGTTTTGTTCTGCCCAGAAAATTTCCTTTGTTAGAAATGGCTGGCCACTTTGAAATTTTCCTTTATCACCTACTCGATTCTCCTCAGTTAATAATCCCTAGTCTGGCTACTCCCAGACATATCTAATCCTGAGTATTTCCTCGCCCATTGTATCATACATTATGAAAGCCCCAGGGTTTCTAAAGTCATACCCCCTCACATCTCCACCCCTAGGGTCACCACTTGGATGCCTGGCACACAGAATAGTTTCTTCAGTATTTGCTGGCTGACTACCCAGTCACCATAACCTGTGAGGTCAAACCACCATTCAGTTACAGCTTTGTCAAATGTTAAAGTTGCATTTAACTTCAAAGGAAAAAATATTTAATAGATAACTTTCAGAAATTCTAGATGCAGAATGAGGAGATACATTGAAATTCTCAAATAACGTGGTGGGATATCTCTCTCCTGGGACGACTTGTCTTGCAACACCCTAACTCTAAGTGAAATAGCAGGAAAAGTCTCCCTAATGAGGTTAAAGTCCAGGAAAAATTTGTTCTAAGAGCACCTGATGAAACCTATCGAAGGGTTCATTTTTATCTTGATGCCTTCTGGTAACTTTCTATTAATGTTTATGACACTCATCCCTATAACATATAATTTAGCTATTCATGAGGCATTAATCTTTTTAGATGAGTAGAAAGTGCTAATTTATCAGAAAGAAAAATCAGACTTGTATTACATCAGATTTAAAAAAAAAATCCCAGGTTATCCGGTCACTTGAATACTGTCCTCTGAATCTTTATACTTTTCAACTTAAGGCCAAACTCAGAGATGGGCTGTTAAAGAAGATACTTTTAGAATGCATTTTAAATCTCTCACCAGATGTCAAAATTCTATTTTTGAAGACTTCTGAGAGGAAATACAATAATTATTTTTGATTGTATAAAACACATGTGATTTTAAATATATAAAACATTAATTATAACTCTTTGAGGCAGACCCTTAGAAAATAGGGGAGGAAGATAGCAGGAAGTGGCACCAGGTTCTCAAATTCTGCATCTGCGTCTACGAATAGTGGTATTTCTCCAGGTACACTTAGGTACCCTTTAGGTACGCTTTAGTACCTTTAGGTACTAAAATGGTATTTTTTCCAACTTGAGGGGGGCAGTTGTGAGGAAAAACTTTTTTTAAATTTCAAATTATTTTTGTGTATATATGTGCATGTGAGAGACAGAGACAGAGAAGGAGATAGTATGTATGTGGCATCAGCTTCTATTCATATATACTAGAATACATATAGGTTATTTGATTAACATGAAATTCTATTTGAATTTAAGTAAAACAAGCCATCACAGCCTTTTCTGTTTCTCTGCAAAGAACTTCAAGAGTCCAATAATCTCTACTATCTGCCTGTAAAACGACTAGAAAGACCATAGTCAAGGGCTAGGAACCTGGGTTTTACTCCCAGGTTTGCACTATTTCACTACTATTTCATTATTTCACTTAAGCAAGTTCATGTATTTCTTCAGACATAAAATGAGGTTTGGGTTAGGTCAATGGATTTTGAACATTTTTTTTAATTAAAAAAAACTATTTTAAGACAAAATCATACCAAGAAATATAATAAGATAAAAGCAAAATGTCTTTGATCGAATGGTAGGGGTAAAAAAGGAAGAGTCGAAAATCACCCCAAACTTTGTCTTGATAACGCTCACCTCCCAGAAAATCCCACACAACCCACACAACCATTATTGCTGCATATTTTAATGCCTAGTTTAATCATGGGGCTAAATAAACTTTAAAATTTTTTCCAGTTTTACCAAGAAACTACTTTACTAAATGCAAATATACTACAATAAAGTTACTGTATGTGGTCTATTGAGTTAATACAATTAAGTAAGACTGTAAATAAAATCCCACACATCACATGTCTGAGTATTTAAGACTTAGTAATCAACATTTTTAGTCAAAATTACACAAATAGCTATTTTTCCCTGTTGGTGGGAATTTTCTCAACAAATGCTGAAAATGACAATAATTTTGATAACACCCACATAATTGTGACCTTTTGGCTGCAGTCTCCCCAGCCATCATTCCCATAGGTCTGTGTACATTTATAAAGCCCTAGCTCTTACATTAAACCCCTTCATTCCACTCCTATTTGAATTGGAATGATGCTGATATGGGAAAATGAAAATGTTCTAGGATAAAAGAATCTTAAGAATAAGAATCTGAATTGGTTGTCTGATTGATTAAATCTAAAAACAGCAATGATGCCACAAAGATTACATAATGTTGGAGAATTGAGTGGACTGTTAAGAGTACACTCATCTAAAGTATATTTAAGGCAAAGCATATGGCAGAGAAAAAAAAGAAGCAAACATAGGAAGCACGGGGTCCAACAGATTTGCAGGCTCGGCCGCTCAGGGTCCTTTCTAAACCACCCAGGTTGAGCCTCGTTTCTGGATTATAAACCACCATAAGTCCGGATACTTGTGAGAATTCTCAGCTCAGGAGAGCTCTGGCAAAAGTTTCCATAGGGGTCTTCTACGCCTTATTTATCCTAGAGCCAAACCCAGGCCATGGAACTGGTTAAATGAGCTATAAGTCATCCAATCCGCATGTCCCTAAAGAATGTTAAAAAATTTTGGCCCTGGCCTCTACCAATGGAATTTTGCACTTTTAACAACACATTAAAAATCACTACCTAGCCTAACTCTTCCCTCTCTTGCCTAAGTGTCAATACCAGACTTCTAGATTTCCCAAAGATAAGCAGATCTGTCCTTGTATGAAAGTAAGATAACTATTTTACAAAAACCTCATTGGCACTGGAAAATAAGACACGGGTAGTCTGTGACATGGATTGGTAAAACAAACAAACAAAATACTGCATTCCTGGAGAACTGCAGAGATTAATTCCACTTTCAAGGACATGAATGATGGTGGTGAGGTTACTTCTATCAAACACCAAATCAATTTACCTCTCTAGATTATGCAGAAGCCAGATGAATCTTAAGAGAATTACAGTGGATTATGATAAATTAATCAAGGGGTGACTCCAATAGCAGCTACTGTTCAAGCAAATCAGCACAACCCTTAATACCTGATGTGAAGCTAGTGATCTGGTAAATTTTTTTTTCTCTCTCTATTCCTTTAAGAAATAAAGGAATTGCAATAAACATCCTCTGCCTTTGTTCAGGAATACATTAACTTTCCAGCCTACAGTTTTAATCTAGGCTGTGTTGAAGCTGACCATCTGGCCATTTCACAGATTATGACATAAATTCACTAAATTGAATGCAGACCAACCTGGTGAGCAGGAAATAACAAATATCCTAGATCAGTATAACTCAATGTGTAGTCTGCAGACCAATGAATATCTGGATACTGTTTGTTGCTAATATGCAATAGGTTAATTACAAAAATATGAACTAAGTATTTAGAGGGGCACCTGGGTGGTTCAGTTGATTAAGCATCTGAATTTGGCTCAAGTCATGATCTCACAGTTCATGGGATGGAGCCCCACATCAGGCTCTGTGCTGACAGCTCAGAGCTTGGAGTCTGCTTAGATTCTGTGTCTCCCTCTCTCTCTGCCCCTGCCCCACTCATGTTCTGTCTTTCTCGGTCTCTCAAATAAACATTAAAAAATTTTTAACTAAGTATTTAGAAATTATATAGCAATTTGATAGCATAATTTGTTGAACCTAATATTAAAAGATTTTAAACTTTTAGTTTCTGTGTTTATAATTTTATTTTTTAGCTATTCATTTTTTGCTGCATTTTACAAAAGTAGCAGTCTGAAATGGAATGGAAATTTTAAAAGATAAAAAGGTTGGAGAAATATTGCCCAAAGCAGGGATCAACAAACTACTGGGAGCCTGTTTTTACATGGCCCATGAGCCAAGAATGATGTTTACATTTCACAGAATTGTTAGAAGGAGAAGGAAAAGGAGGAGGAGGAGGAAGAGGAGAAGGAGGAGGAGAAGGAGGAACAGTAGCAGTGGTAGTTGTGACAAAGTATGTTATATATGTTATGTGATCTGCTAAGCCTAATATATTTAATATCTGGACCTTAAGAGAAGAAAAAAAAAGTTTCCAATCGCTACCCTAGATACCTTGGTAAGACACATGTATGACAAAGCATAAGAAATAAACCCCTCTATAATTCAGGGTTCTGTAACTTGAGTAAGGTTTCTAGAGTTCCAATGCATGTCAATATATCAGCTCTGGATGAGGGATGAGCTGGTATATCTGGCACCTATTACCACTAAGAAAGAAACACCTTGCCTACTAGGCCTCTTCTTTTTTTCTTTTCTTTTCTTTTTTTTTAGTTTATTTATTTTATTGAGAGAGAGAGAGAGAGAGAGAGCACATGCACAAGAGTGGGGGAGAGGCAGAGAGAGAGGGAAAGAGAATCCCAAGTAGGCTTCACTCTGTCAGCTCAGAGCCTGACACAGGGCTCAAACTCATGAACCATGAGATCATGACCTGAGCCAAAATCAAGAGTCAGACACTTAAGCAACTGAGCCACCCATGTGCTCCAAGGCCTCTTTGAGTTTTGAAGACAACATATGCCAGATTTGGACATGAAAGTTGCTTGGACATATTTACCAAGTAATTTATTAGATTTCTACTTTTTAGTGGGGTCCAGAGAGCAGGCTCTGCCATGGGGCCACACCCATATAAGCCTCTCTAATACTTGTGCCTTATGATGAACCTGCTCCCATGGTACATGAGGTATCTGTGATAGGTACGGTGCACAGAGTCATTGGCATGGCACTACTGATGAATCATCATGCAGACCCTTGGGATTCTAGAGTAACTCATGCCTTCTTCTGCAGAAGGAAGAATGATTCTCCTCTGAAACACAACTTTTTTGATACTTGGAGTCCTGAAAAACTGATAGGAGCCACAGAGTTACTATGCAACCCAACCTGTTCATTACATGCTCAGTGGTATCTGAATCACAAAGCCATAAACACTGATGAGGGTGGCAACAGTCCATCACCAAGTGTTAGTGGCATATGAGAAACTGGACTCCAGATGGTCCTGAAGGCACACATAAGCTGCATGAGCATGTCTCTTGCGGTGCCTACTTCTGTTTCATTGCCTCTTCTCTCTCACCTCACACGTGGCCTCATGGAGACTCCCCTATGACCAGTTCACCAAGAGAAAACAGTTGGGCATAATTCACAAATGGTCCCAAAAGATAATCTAAAACCATCCAAAAAATGGAAGGCAGTAGTGGCCCTCAAAGGGGAGTTGTTTCATGGATATCTTCCCTGCAGATAGAATTTTTAGCACTTATTTGGTTTGTCTGAAAGACAAGGTTGCCTAGGAAATGAAAATAATAATCCATGCTTTTCGGTGTGCAGACACTGACAATTTGGCTGAGTGGTCAGGGATTTGAAAAGAACCAGATTCAAAAACTGAAAATCTGCTTAAGAGAAGAGGTATGTGGATGGATCTTGCAGAAAGGGCTCAGAGTGAGAGGGACATTTGTGTCTCATACAACCATAGCAGGACAAACAGCAGAGGAGACTTCAGCAATGAGATGGACAAAAAGTTTCATTCTGTGAGTAGTGCCATGGATGCAGTTGTGGACATTATGTACAGTCTCAAAAATAAGAATTTTAATTCACCATGGCTGATGTGGCTATCCCCACTGCTAAGGGAACAATTTATCACTTCATCACTTCTGAGTTCCCAGTAAGCAGAAAACTATGATAAACTTGCTTAGGGCAAAGGAGACTATGAGTAGTGGAAGTGGGAAGTTGTGAGTATTATGTATGGCCATGCAACATATTGTAGAAAAAAAGGGCTACTGTCTATATTTTCTTTATTTTTTGATTTATGTACTTTTGCATAAATTAACTTCTTCTCCATCCTCCATTGTTAAATATAAAATATGTTCCTATAGGTTGACTCTACATTTCAATATTCAAGTCATGGAGGATCAGAACTGGATAAAATGGCATAGGAGCCTTTGTACCTTCCCTTTTGGGAGAATGAATGTGTTTGCCCTTGAATCAAGGTTAGTTGTATTAGACTGGTGAGAAACAAGACATTTTATTTGTCATCATTCAGAAATTAAATGAGGGAGCCACCTGGATGACTCAGTCGGTTGACTTTCCGACTCTTGGTTTTCAGCTCAGGTCATGTCGTCATCAAGCTTCACATCAGACTCTGCCCTGACAGGGCAGAGCCTGCTTGGGATTCTATCTCTGCCCCTCCCTCACTCCCATGCACACACTCTCTCTCTCTTTTTCTCTCTCTCTCAAAACAAATAAACTTAAAAAAAAAAACAGAAATTAAATCGAGGGAGAAGTGTTGAGTTGGTAAATGGGTCAATTGTGTTGAATTGCCTTTTGTTAACTCAAAATAGGTGTTAGTGCGCACCTATTTTTCTCCTTTACAATGCAGAGGATCAGTGGGTCTCCTATTTTGTATGGCTTTGGGTTAGAGCTCTTGGGAATTCATTGAAGCCCAATTCATGGTATTCTTGGGACTTCATGGTAACCAGATTAATGACTAGATGAGGGATATTCAGGACTTCCCAGGCATTCCAGATCACCCACATTTTTGCAATAGTCTGACAGTTAGTAGAACCTTCCCAAAGATACTGAGGTTGTAGCAATGTCCTGGCTGAAATCACACGCTTTTAAGAATCACACACTTTACTGCTTCAGGCTGAGGTCACTAGTGACTATTTCCCTGACCTGCTGTAGACTTCCCAGCACTCACTCTCCCCACTCTTTCCACAATCATGTAAACTCTAATTCCTTTGATTGATATTTTCCTCCCCATAATACCTGAAATGGCTCTGTTTTCCTCACTAAATCCAGATCGATACTAAATTATTTGCCTTTCCTTTTATCTGTGTATTTTTTCCCCTTAAATTCTCTCTGATTTCCAAAAGCACAGTCCATCTATGATGACACTGGAAGCAGCATAACTCACAAACTTTTATGGCATTTGGATATGGCTACCTTTTGTTTTGAAAACATAGGGCAAGCTTTGGAAAAGTACTTCTCCGAGATCTGAACAGTGTTAAGCCATGAGAACAGATGTTCATGGTTTCAGACTGCCCTGTGCCAGTGCTGAGCGCTGAATCTGAGGCAACAGAAATAATCACGTGTTCTTAAATAAATACATTCTCTGTGTGTTTGTGTGACACACAGGGACCTCTAAAGTTCAGGGCCAATCTAAAAGCAGTTCTAAGAGTGAAGGTCATCAGTCCAGGAAGACTATGAAGGAACCTATATAGATGTTAAGTCTTCTAGTCTGTATGCTGCCATCATTTTAAAAGCTGTCACAGTGAAAAACTGGAATGTATTGTTTACACATTTTTGTAAAGCCACTGAAATACACAGAGTGATTCATTCATGATTTTGCATAAATAAAAGCAACTGACATGAAATTAGTCACAAGAGCACGAAGTCACACTCCCTTTATTACTTACCAGAGGTCCAAAGGAACATGCTATATATATGCCCTCATGGTGACTCACTGGTGGTAAAAAAAAAAAAAAAAAAAAAAAAAAAAAAAAATCTACCAACTATTTTCAGGCCTTTTAGAATTATACATCAAAAATGCTTATAATAAATATGCTTAAAGTAGCCAATGGAGAAACCGACCAAGCTATATAAATGCTGCAGTGCATTTGTGGGACTTTTCCTATGGAATCCGTGTTATCTAAGCCCATACAGAAGACATCAGTTTCTGTCCCAGCAGTAAAGAAGATTTCAGGTTCATTTTAATCCTAAGATTAAAGGGATAGAGGAGATGCTGAGAGATCTTCAAGTTCATCAAGATTAGACTTAAATTTCTCCAAGGAGAACAGAATCCAATCACTTTAGACTCTGTAGGGAAGGAATATTCAACTTCTTCTGCTACCATTCTCACTGTTGGGTACCATTTGAATGCTTAGTTGCGACTTCTAGCCTAAATCAATTCTGTTGCTACTTCCTCTCCTTTGTTCCACAGTAGATAAGGGCAGTTTACATCCTCTTTGTCAATGAATGCTTTGAGATTAATTAATTTATATGTGTATAAAATGTATATGTGACCCTGAAGCCTGCCTTCATTTCTGCAACCACCAATTTATGAGCACCTCCTATGTTACTGTTGTTGTGCTAAGCACTGGGGAAGAAACAAAAGAAGTTCATAATCTAAATTGTGAACTGAAACACCACATTTAACCTTTGTAGCTCTTTATGGTTTATAAAGTGCTTTCATTCTCTTGATAACATTTGAGCTTTGCAAAACTCACTTAACATTTTCCAGGATTACTCTCTTAGTAATACAACCCGAGACATAACAAAGGCGTGAAGGATCTTGTCTGTTATCCCATATCTTTCAATTCTTTGTCCAAGGCTCTTTCCCTTACGCCTGTTTTATGAATACTCTTATCAAGGAGATGAAAGCTGAAGCCATCACCCAGCACATCTGAGATCCAAGTCCGGACCGCATTGCTGCATTCAGTCAAAATGGGTATCAATCTTGCCATCCGACTTATTCATCCTACATGTTCAGTGTAAGAACACATACATACCCAAAGTTTAGTGAATATTATGTTTTCTGAACATTTCATAGGAAATGAAGGAGAGGGTACAGATCATCTACTAGGACTTCGTAGAATTTACAGGAGACTATTTTCCCCAGTTCCTTTCTTTCTTTTTTTCTTTTCTTTTCTTTTCTTTTTTCTTCTCTTCTTTTTGGTGGCCACTTAGCCAATCAGTGGTCCATTGTCCCTTGCTCTCCTTCAGTCTCCTCTGTGTTGTTGCATCGGTATGTACACTGCCCACATGTGATCCTCACTACTCCATGCAACAATTTTGGCAGGTGTACTTGAATGCCCGTTTTGACTGGAGTGCTAGAGTTAGAGATCATTTGGTTGTGAGTAGCAAAAAATAGTCTTAAGTTTCCTTAAACAAAAACCGTAATTATGACCACTTTGTTCCCACAACACACCAAACCAGGAAGTGGAAAAGCAGGTCACAAGGTTACTTTGCAATTTCTCCAAGCACTGATTCAGTGGGTTCCACATTACTATTACCCTCTGAAGAATGGTTTTCTCTGCTTCTCCCAGCAGAATTAAGATGCCCATGAAAGCCAAACAGGAACTTTAACTTTAAGCACCTTCTAGAGACTGCCAACAATTCTCACATGCTGTGAGAAAAAAATGTGATTGACCTAGCATATGTCAGCCAGGTCCAATGTCTAAAACCAAGGCCCAAATTATGTAACCCATTCCCTACCTGACAGAGGTGATGCAGTTTTATCAACATACAATTGTATCAAGAAGGGGCCTTGGAATCTGACTTCATTCAGGTCATGATCTCACAGTTTGTGAGTTCAAGTCCCACATTGGGTGAGCTCAAGTCCCACATTGGGTGAGCTCAAGTCCCACATTGGGTGAGCTCAAGTCCCACTTTGGGTGAAAACACAAGCCCCAGTGAGATTATTTCTGTCTCAATCTCTCTTTCTCTCTCTCCCCCTCTTCTTCCTTTCTCTCTCTCTGTCCCTCGTTCACTTGCACCCTCCCTCTCTTTCTCTCTCAAAAAAAAAAAAAAAAAAGGGAGTCCTTGTATACAACTGATAAAATGGCAAAACATATACATAAACCATCATTTAAAGCCTATACTTCTGGGGCACCTGGGTGGCTCAGTCAGTTAAGTATTTGACTTCTCCCTAGGTCATGATCTCACTCATGAGTTCAAGCCCTGCATCAGGCTCTGTGCTGACAGCTCAGAGCCTGAAGCCTGCTTCAGATTCTGTGTCTCCCTTTTTATTTCTCTGACCCTCCCCTGCTCACAGTCTGTCTTTCTCTCTTTCAAAAATAAATATTAAAAAAAAAACTTAAGTCTATACTTCTGAAATTTGAGAGATCAATATCCATTCAGTCAGTTAGCTCTTCGGTCAACAAATAGAAGTTTCTGCTCTGCAGAAGGCTCCATGGTGAAGAAATAAAGACTCAAACATGTACCCTGCCCAAAGACAATCTGTCTAGTAGAGAGTAAAGCATATGGACAAATAAGATAGAATGCAGTGTTTCTCTAATGAGAACCTCTCTGTTAGTGTTCCAGTGATTCCTTGAAAGTTCTTTATGACAGTTTAAAAACACTGCCTCTGTATTTTGTTGGGAGTGTCTATTTATTGACGAACTGTAAAATGACCACCTTATGTAACCACTTTAACTTTGAACTATTTAATGAAATGTTTCTTACATTGAGATCCAGATATATTTCAGGAGCCTTGAGATTCCTCAAGTTTAAGAAGCACTGATGTAAGGAGAAAGTTAATAAAGTGTTGCCATTTAGTGACCCCCTTTATGAATTACATATTTTAGAAAGGTTTTATAAAATATCATACTTAACCTTAAAGTAATCACTTAAAGTTGGTATTATTATCCTTATTGTGTAGGTAAGGAAATTAAAGTCTATAAAAGCTAAGCAATTTTTCCAAAGGTCACAGAGATGGCCAAGTAGAAGCTATAATGATAATCCAAGTATACCTTGTAGTACCTCATCTATATCCTTTCTTCTACAACATGTTGGCTAAGGAGGGAACATTTATATACTATACTCCATACTTTTATATGGTATCTAGGTACTGAGGAGGTAATTCTGGCAAAATCAGAGAAGCTGAAAAACACAGGAGCATCTGGAGAATGAAGATTATTTGAATCTGACAAATGTAGTGGGCATCAAAGTAGGGTTGCCAGATTTAGCAAATAAAAATATAGGACACTCAGTTAAATTTAAATTTCATATAAACAATGAGTCATTTTTATAGTATGAATGTTTTCCATGCAGTACTAGGGATATGTTCATACCAAAAAATTACTCATTGTTTATCTTAAATTCAAATTAACTGAATATCCTATATAATAAGCTGACAATCCTCCATGAAAGGAAGTAGGAAGGTATAAGTAGGAGGGGTAGAGACAAAGGGAGCTGATGACTGTCAACTGGCTAAGATTAGACTTTATTCTCCAGACAAAGGGTAATCAATTGGAATATCTGAGGGAAACAGCAACATGATCAGATTTGTGTTTCAGGAAGAGTAATCTTTCTGCAAAAGGTAAAACAAATTAGTAACATGAAGTGTCAGAGGTAGCAACTCAGGGAAGAGGAATGAGAACCTGAATTATGTGAGTGGGGGTTGGATAGAGGTGCTAGGGTAGATCTGAGTGACGTAACAGAGGGAGCATCATCAAATTAGGTAATCCCAAACTGGCCAGTGAAATGTGCCTATCTGGATTTGTAGAACTTACAAACACCTTTGAAAAAATAAAGAAACAAATAAACAAAAAATAGGTACCATTGTCAATATTTCCATTTTAAAACACATACTTGAAATGCCTCTTGGATTGTTTCCCTCACATTTGGGTGTCATTTTCCCCAGAAGCTATGTAAACAGCTCAGACTCAATCCTGAGTTCCAACACTAAATTCATGAAGTAGTTTTTCATCATGACAGTGAACCCAGAGCACATACTCAAGAGGCATATGATGGATTAAGGACAGCTTTGAGCTGCCAGTGGGAATGAAAAACAGAAGAAGACTGAAGACTGCAGCACACCAGAGAGAAACCTTACCTTTTAGTTGTTTTTTATCAAGCATGAAGTTTATCTTTTGCCCCAGGACTGCAATGTTTCCCACATGGGCATAGTGGTTTATGGTCACAATGTGGGTACCCTCCAGAGGTTACTTAAGTCATCCATCAGAGCCAGTCTTCACTTGTCACATGGCCATCAAATAGACACCACATGTTCTGAAAAAGAACAGAATGTGCAGACACTCTTAGAATCTTCTAAAATTCTTTTTTCCCCATTTATTCAGAAAATATTTATCACATACCTACTATGCTCTAGAACAGGGGTCATCAAGCTAAAGCCCACAGGCCAAATGTGGCCTTTAGGCTGTTTTTATAAATAAAGTTTTATTGGAACATAGCCACATCCATTTGTTTAGCTGCTTTTAAGCCCCAATGGCAAAAATCCCATGTCTTGTAGAGTTAGGAAACTTTACTAAATAGACAGTAAATATTTGAGGCTTTCTGGGCCACTGAGTTGGTACCATAACTACTCTATTCTGCATTACAGTCAAAAGTACCCATAGACAATGTGTAAATAAATGGCCATATTCCAATATAATCTTATTTACAAAAACAGGAAGTCAACCTGCAGACATAATTTGTTACTCCCTAGTCTACCCCACAGAATGTCTCTGGTTTATGTCTCTAGAAAATGCAGTAATAATTTCCCTGAGGAACTAACCAACACTGCCTCAGTATTTTCTTTCTCTCTACAAGTGTAGACACAGAAGTTTGACAAAACATATTTTATTTGTTTTGGTTTCTCCATTTCATGACTTATCTCTCTTGGAAATACAATTTCAACACATCACAATTAAACCTCAAGTTCATTTTATTCCCATTCAAATATTTGTGTTATTAGTATGTTTTGCCAAGAAAAGGAAACATCATTTTCATACACTTCTCAAATTCATTTGACTGGTGACATTTTATGATGTTTTGTTTTGTTTCAACATGTACTTGGGTATATTGGGTTCTTTGAGTTTGGATGTAGAGTCAGTCTACCACATGATGACCTATTGCTGGTAGTTGGAAAGGAAAATATATGACTATTTAGTAGGCACACTATGAATTTGCTACATCTTGGATGATATCCATAATACGTGAAATAATAACTTATTAGTAATAATCCAATCACAGAAACCACAGTGGTAATCTAATCAGGGAAACTTCAATATCAGGAATTATTAATGAGTATGCAGGGAATGTATATTTTACTAGTAAAAGATAAAAGAACACTAAAGAATACAGTAAAAGTAGTCACAGGAGCAGCCACTACCAACGGGGCTAAAGGAGAGTACCCAAGGAAGAAACCCACTCACATGGGGGCTCCACCAGGGTTGAGATTCAGGCTTCCGGGAGGGTGTGGCTGTGGCCCACGAGATGACTGGTTTGTTGAGTGCCTGCAGGCTGGGACTGGCAAGCAAAAAACCAACCACTCACGGAGGTGCAAAGATTTTCATGGGAGGCACCCATTGGACTACCCACAGGACTTGCTAGGAGGCTCCCCAGTGGGATGCCTGTAGATTTGCTCAGGAACCACCCACTAGGATCCTGGAGAAACTACCTAGGAAGCCGCTGGCTGGCTACTATGCCCTAGGAGCAAGAGAAAAGGCAAGGAACTGAAACTGGAAGATATGTCCCTCCAGTGCCCTCTACTGACAAGGCCTAGCATTGTGCAAGGTGATGAAAGTTTAGAGTTCAGCTCAAGTGTCAAAAAGCAAGGCAAGGAAGGATGGATTCTAAGCTAAATAATTGATGATTGGCATGAAAAACGATTGCATTTTGCAAATATGGCCTGCAAAAGCATTAGTCAATCAATATATTGTATTCTAGTAAAAATCGACTCATGTATCTTAATATTCCCAATATGCCAGGAACAATCCCTAAGCTCCTCTGGATTTAGTGTAGATGTCTGTTATCCACTGTGTGTTTGTGTGCCTCCAAAATTCATATGTTGAACCTCTAACCTCCATGCTGTAGTATGACAGGAAATACGTCATTATTTCCAGAGTTTGTGCCATGATTTCTAAATTTGCATCTTTGCTAATGCTTTTTGTCTCACTTAAGCACCCCCCCCCCTTCAAAATAAATTATTTGGTGAAATCCTACCTATTATTTAAGGTCTGGTTCAAAGTTACTGCCTTCACTGCCTCCCTTAAACTTTCCATCTGAAACTGTTATCTCTATTCTGGGGCCAAAGGAACCAGGTGCCAGGTTCCATTACAGGTGCTACATATACTGGTGATTAAGACAAAACCCTCCATACAGGGATTCACTGGAAGTTGATGAAACAGAGAAGAATAAAAGAGGAGAAAAACTCAGACAGTAGGACCACAGAAGTGACGAAGTGCTAAACAGAAGGAATGATCATCATGCCAAATGCTACTGAGAAATGTAATAATATAAAAACTGAAGAGACCACTAAGCCTGGCAAAATGGAAGTATCCTTTATAAGACTTATTTTGGCAGAAGAGTGAAAACAAAAGCCTTATTGATGTGGATCAAAGAGACAATGAGAGATGAGGAAGAGAGAGTCAATTGGTAGAGACAATTTTTTGTTTTGCTATAAAAGGGAGCAAATGGAATGACTGCTTGATCAAAGGTGAATGCTTTTCTACATTTTTAAGAGGAAAGACTTTATAGCATGATTTTATGTTTATGGAAGATACCTACAAGAGAAATAAAATAGTAAAATGCCAAGAAAAGCCCTTAAAGAAGCAAGAGAGACTGGTATTTAACTGACAACTACAGAAACTATAGATTAGAATGGTGCTAGTTTAATCATGAAACAAAAGGAAAAAGAGGAGATAAGGATGCAGGTATAGTAAGAGATTTGGGGAGGGAAAAGAGGTCTATTCTGATAGATTCTAGTTTTTCAGGAAGTAAGGAATAAAGCTCTGGGGAGGGGTGTTAGAGTTTGGAAGACAGGGAGGTATAAATGAGTCATCTCAGAAAATAAGGTGAATTTACTAGGCTGGCCGTGAGGCATTGCTAATGTATTTTAGAATTTAACATTGACTAGGCAGCATTGTTGTGTCTTTTTCCTCAACCACATTCTGGTGCTTGGGTGCAGAGGTGAGGTATCTGGAGAGTTGTTTTTAATCAATATAGAAATATTGTCAAGTAAGTGTGACAGGAAAAGGGAAGGGAAAGGAGTTCAAGATGTATTTAAGTGGATATTTAGTGTAAGGGAGCATGTGTTCTAATCCTGGAGATCAGGGAAGTGAGTACAGGAGGATACAAATGAGTAATGAAAAAGATACTGAGTAATAGAAGTCCCAGTGGGGTAAAAGAAATTAAAACAGGACACTTGGAATGGTATGGTTATTCTTGACAACAAGGTGTAAAATATAATGGTGGAATTGGGTAGCTGGTGTGGAATGGTGAAAAAGGTTCTTGAGACTGGGGTTTAAAGAAATCTTATCCTATGTAATGTCAATTCTATACTGCCCAGTCCTAGAGACAAAGGTATACAAGTACATTTTCCAAAATTTAAGTTTACAGCATCTTAACATCTCAGTAATTTTTCTCACATCACTCAGAGGTCAGAAAATTAAAAATTAAAAATAAAGAAATTACCTAACTGTTCTGTTTATTAAGTAGTTAGGTCCAAATAACTTAATAAGTATTTAAGTCTTAACAACTTAGTATTTGTTTGAAAAATACCCATAAATTAAAAAAGAAAATAATATTTGGGCTAATTGGATACATAAATTACCCCAACGAAGAGAGTGTAATGTCATGGGAAAAATTATCTCTTTTTTAAATTTTTTTTAATGTTTTATTTATTTCTAGGAGAGAGAGAGAGAGAGAGCGTGAGCAGGGGAGGGTCAGAGAGAGAGGGAGACACAGACTCTGAAACAGGCTCCAGGCTCTGAGCTGGCAGTCAACACAGAACCCGACGCGGGGCTCGAACCCACCAACCGCGAGATCATGACCTAAGCGAAAGTCGGATGCTTAACCGACTAAGCCACCCAGGTGCCCCGAAAAATTGATCTCTTGACTAGCTTGGAAATAGGATAATGCACAGTGGAATCCACTCTCCCTTAGTACTGTGGCCACAGCCTGGGAACCCAGGTTTCTAGTCCGACGACTGGTCCCATTTGTTGTGTCCACGTCTGGCATAGAGAGCCAGTTGCTGTTGTCCATTTTCTGCTTGGGATAAGTATCAGGGAGAAAGGGCTCAAGAAAAAAAGCAACGTAAAGAGGTTCATAGAGGAAGATTTTTACTAGTTCTGGTTTCCTTTTCCTATTGGTAATAATAATAGCAATAAAATCAACTATCAGAGCATTGAAGTCCTAATTGCTGACTCGTTGTGGTCTTCACCTTCCCTTACACTACTCCTATCCAGTTGGCTGCCCAGACCCACATGGATTTAGTCTGTTATTATTGCCTCCTAATTGAGCTCTCCTTTTGCAGTCTCCTCTGACATTTTACAACTCCTTGGCTTTATACTTAAACATCCCCATAAAACTGTCTGATTTCCTTTTCTAGGATTACCGCTGTCCTTTTTGCACAGGTAATTCTGGCTGAGTTCTTCCTTTCTACTAGAGGGATCCCACCTCCATCCCTACCTGTCAAAATTCTTTCATTTCTTAGAAGCCAATTTCATTTTTTAATTTTTTTTTTTGACAGAGAGAGAGCACGTGAGCTGGGGAGGGCCAGAGAGAGAGGAAGATACAGAATCTGAAGACAGGCTCCAGGCTCTGAGCTGTCAGCACACAGCTTGAACCCATGAACTGTGAGATCATGACCTGAACCGAAGTCAGACGCTTAACCGAATGAGCCACCCAGGTGCCCATAGGAGCCAATTTCAAATACAGCCTTTCTCATGAAGATTTTCTTGTCAGTTCATTAAATAAATTTATTCATTCCCTACTCTTATCTCCTCCAACATTTCATACTTCCCTAATATCAATTACCATGCCCAACAGTATTATATTCCTTTGTCTACTATACTGAGAAAACAACCAGCCGATAATCAATTTACAGACTGTGACCATATTTTAGGGAATGAGTCTAGTACAGGAGATGATGTTTGATATCTGATGGTGGGGATTGAGGCCTAGATGTTCTCCTTGCTTCTGCTTTAGGCCTTAATCTCTCATTCAGAGAAATGAAGATAATACTAATTAACATCCTCACATACAAAATGACTAACAGTGTTTAGCTCATAGTAGGTGGCAAATAAGTACAAGTCCTTTTTTTTTTTTTAAATAACATCTTCAGAACCCTCTTGGCCTCTCACACAGAAAAATGTGCAACATTTTTCATTCATGTGCATGGAAATAAAGGATGTTATAAAAGCTGTCGTACTAGGAACTGAGTATCATTAACTGAATGACCCTATTTGAATCTCTAGTATGGCAAAAATCCTTAAAGGATTAAATTTCCAAATCTCAATATCTCCCATAAGGGAAATAAAACATAAATGAACCTAGTGTCCCCCCAACTAGGGGAGAGGACAGTGAGAAAGACAGTGTATGTGTAAATGAGAAAAAGAAAGAGAGAGGGGCATGAAGGGGAGAGGGATTCCTTTTCTAATCCTTAAATTCTAAAATCAGATCATTATTTTGATTTTGTATTTATGTTTCTTAGTCTGTTCAGTATTTTTTCTTAATCTATTCCAATTTTAGATGGAAACATATTTGTTCTTTTTTTGTTTTGCTTTGCTTTACATTAACCTTTCTTAGTTTTCTCTTAGTTTTATTTGTCCTCTCATTTTCATTATCTCCAAATTCAATATAATTACTACTGTCAAAAAGAAATTCTACTTGTGCTTTCATTTAAAAAATCCTAAGTTCCTTAAACACCACAAATTGACCTAATTAAATAAGAAATGAAATTCTAAAGATTGTGCATAAATTGAATTTGTGTTAATTGGATGAATGAATGAATGTTGGGTTAGGTGTTCTCTAATTTAATCCTTGCAGAATAAATACATTTACAAATATTGGGGCAAAGTGAATAATTTTACACTGATACATCTTTTTCTTTCTAATGCTGCTTTTCACACATCAGATTTGTTTCATGAGGGATAAATCTATTATCTCATTCCTGCCTACTTGAAATTCATTTCCATAATGACAATATATACACGCTGGCTTCTGACGAAATAACAACCATGTTTAATGAAACAAATAAAGGGGATAAGTCATGAGCTGCATGAATAAATTTAGTCTACAGCTTAGAAAGGGTGGCCAAATCAAGTGCCCCATCTCATATTCCTTTGGAAAAGCCTTCTCTCAACACAGAAAAGAAATATAACTCTATTAAAACCTCAGACACAGGCTGCTAACCAGTTGAATATAATTTTATAGATTTTTTTATGCTTGAATATGGAGAAGCTTTTGACTGTCATTGCTTCAACAAGATTTGTATAAATGAGGGAGGACCGGTTGCATTGTGATATACAAATGTATTGTTCAGTCTACTACTTCAGCAGTTTTGCTACGATGATGTAAAACTTACAATGACATTTCCCTTGACATAAATGCAGATCTATTAGCCAGAGATTACATCTTCAAGATCACAGAGGGTTTGAGCTAACGGAATCAAAGAGATGGCTTAGTGTAATCTTTCCTTTTGTATTTCAGGATGTCAAGACCCAAAGAGGTAATGACATATCCAAGATCATCCAAGGTTGTTGATGTCTACACCACAGTAACTTTAGCACTCTGTCTCTTCCTCTGTCCGACAGCTAAAAACGGAAAAGGAAAATTCTAGTGCTTTCAAAATCTACCATTTAAGCTATTTTTTCCATACTGTTTCCTTGAGCTACTTTGGGATAGTTTTTGCTTGTTTGTTGTTATATAAAGCATCTTATTTCTCTCAAACAAACAAACACTAAGGTGTTTTGTCTGGGAAAGTTTTCAAAAATAGGTGGGAAAATATATGTTCAGCATTAATATATATGGAACAGATTGCAAAGACACAGAGGAAAATTTAAAAAGAAATCATAATTTTAATAACTCCTTTTATGGGGGCTTAAAATTAAAAGAAACAACTAAAATGAGTATCATCTTGTAGGTGGCATAACCAGCCATTTGGGTACTCTGCAACCACAGGCTCCATGCATCATCCTGACCAAACCTCCTAAAAGAATCCTTCCAGATGGAGATGGAAAGCAGTGCTTCCCATGATTCACCAATTCACTTTGTTCTTCAGTGAACCAAGAAACAGAAGCATTGTCACTGTGATTTGCAGCAAAATATGTTCTCAAGATGAATACAGATACCTAGGTCAAGAATTTAATACTACAGATTGTTTCCCTCTTAAGATCTACTCAGATTCAAAGGAATGAGGTCCTCCTGCCAAGGTTTTATTTCCTTAGTAACTGGTAGCCCCCACATGCTGCTCTGTCTGCCATGGTACTCACCTGTCAGCCCTACTTCACACTTGTCAGCCCCTCTCTGACAGGTATCCAGGAGGAAGCAAAAACCAGGGATGACTGATGCAGCCTCTCCCTGGAGTCAGCAGCAAGTAGTTATTTGTTGGTTCTGCTCGCTGGCCTGTTAATTCCCTTCAGTTCAGATCCCTAGCTCCTGTTACCTTGCCTCAACCACTCTTACCCTTGATTCTCATTCTTCTTTTATCACAAGTATTTACACCTCTAGAGTCTCTAGTTTTACTAAAGCTGTACCCTTTTATTAAGAGAACTCATGTAGGGGCGCCTGGGTGGCTTAGTCGGTTAAGCGTCCGACTTTCGCTCAGGTCATGATCTCGCGGTTCGTGGGTTCGAGCCCCGCGTCGGGCTCTGTGCTGACTGCCGGCTCAGAGCCTGAAGCCTGTTTCAGAGTCTGTATCTCCCTCTCTCTCTGACCCTCCCCTGCTCATGCTGTCTCTCTCTCTCTCTCCTAGAAATAAATAAAAATATTAATAAAAAAAAAAAGAGAGAGAACTCATGTAGCTCCTCCTCCATATAAGCTTCAAGGTCCACTTAGACAGTCCCATCTCTTCAAGAAAAACCCTCTTGATTTCTTATAAATAAAAAGTCTTTGTTATTTGGCTCTAGCATATACTCCCTTACATTAATTCCTATTGAAGGCAAAGGCTCTCCTTTGCCTCTCTCTCTTTTTTTTTTAGAATATTTACAATAAGTGTTGGTGGTAATGATGATGCTCTTCCTCACTTCCTTTGTCCTTTTCATCATTTCCCCACCACAGCTTCACTATTGTCCTTTAAATGTAGAGCCAACTCTTCCCTACTTGCTTAGGCCCTGCGCTATTCTAAAAATTCCAGCATTCATTCTTCTGGTGAATGGTGTTAACTCACATGATGGCCCTTCTGGCAGAAGTTTGAGAATCACTGACAGGGCTGTAGCTGACTTCTGGGCTCTTCTCACTGCGTCCTAGACTCAACTCAGCTTTCTCTAGTATTTTAGTAGTTAACTACTTGCCTGTCTGCTTGTCCGTATTCTAAAGGCTTCCTGGTTTCTTTGTTACTCCGTATTTATGACTTTTTAAAGAATAACTTTGTGGGGAAACTGGCTGGCTCAGTTGCTAGACTATCTGACTCTAGATCTCAGGGTAGTGAGTTCAAGCCCCACGTTGGGAGTGAAGCCTAGTTAAGTAAATACATAATCACTTTATTACTCTATTATTGCTATTTGGGTGGAAAGTGTTTCAATCTGCTAGTTTACTCATCCACTGAAATACTCTGACAAACAAAAACCTTGGCAGGTCACCATGAGCACATGGTGGCAGCAAGGCCAGGCAGAAGAATGAAAATCTTTGGAGTCAGATAAACCGGGATCCAATCTTAGCTTTTAATTTGGGCCAGGTGAAAGTATCCAAGCTTCAGCTTTCTCATCTATAAGACAGACATAATATGCATTTTTCAGATTCCTTAGAAAACTGAGTGAAACAATATCTGTAAATTGCCTGGAGCTTTTGAACTTGAGTTCTGACTCACAAATGTTAATTTCATTTTATTTTCTTGAAAGCACATCTAAAGCTACGGTACTCAAAGGGTAGTTTGTGGACCACCAGCATCTGTATTACCCAGGAGCTTATTTAAAATATAAAATTTCAGGTCCCACCCTAGACCTATTGAATCAGAACCTACATTTTATCAATATCGTAGGACATTTGTATACATATTTTTATGCATATGAAAGTCTAAGAAGCCCTACTCTAGAGGCCTTCTTATTAACTGGCACCTGTTGGGATGCCAGTTAATAAGAGGCAATAGGAAGGTCTATTAACGCAGCTCTAGAACATTCAAAAGTTCTGGTGACAAAATTGAGGAGAGTACCTTTATCATTTAAAAGCATAATCTTCTTCCAGCTTTCTCTCTCCCATTAATAAGCTCAATTACAGATCAGAGGGCCTACTAAGTCTTATGACAGATCTACTGAATAGATGCAGTGCCAATGCTCCACCACCATGCAGTTCATAGGGATGGCTTCATGGCAAGTGGGTAACATCCAACCAGTATTGTGTCTCAAGAAAGCCTTTCCTTTGGCACCTATAAAATGAATGATTAGATATATAGCAGACCATGAGTGTAACTCTTTGTGCCTGAGCCCAACATACACATAGGCAGAGGTTTCCTAGGTCTATTGACCCTGTTCAGAAGATGCTTCAGCCCTTGTGCTATAGCCAGAATTTATCCCCAAAGCTGTACTTTCAATTTCAATCCAGGGTCTTGTAATGATGCATTCATTCTCACAGCCTCAAGTGTTTTGAGAGCTGTTAGAAATATCAAATGTGGATCAGTCAAGAAATAATGTTGGAGGAAGCAACCAGACACTGTATATAAAAGAAAATCCCACAACTCACTTTCTAAGAAATCCATGAAATTTTAGTGTTCAAGGCTGTTGATTCCATTTAAGAAAATTGACATACAATGCTGTATAGTAGCTTCAAGTGTACAACACAGTGAATGAAAAATTCTATACATTAGCTATACTCACAATGGTAAGTATAATTACCACTTGTCACTGTACATTACTACAATGTTATTGACTATATTCCCATGCTGTACTTTTCATTTCTGTGACATTTATTCTATAACTGGGAGTTTCTGTGTGCTAGTCCCCTTCACCTATTTTTTTCATACTCCCAGCCCCCACCCCCACCAAGCACCACAGTTCTCTCTATAATTATGATTCTGTTTCTGTCTTTCTTTGTTCGTTTTCTTTTTTTAGATTCCACATATAAGTGAAATCATACGGTATTTGTCTCTCTCTGTCTGACTTATTTCACTTAGCATAATACTCAATAGGCCCATCTGTGTCATCCCATATGTCAAGATCTCATTCTTTTTATAGCTGAGTAATATTCCATTGTGCATATATACCACCTCTTCTTTATCTGTTCATCTATTGATGGACAACTGAGTTGCTTCCATATTCTGACTGTTATAAATAATGCTGCAATAAACATAGGGATGGATATATCTTTTCAAAGTAGTGTTTTCACTTTCTTTGGGTAAATACTCAGTAGTGGAATTACTGGATCATAGGGTAATCCTATTTTTAATATTTTGAGGAACCTCCATGCTGTCATCCACAGTGGCTGTACCAATTCACATTCTCAACAGTGCACAAGGGTTTCCTTGTCTCCACATTCTCACCAATACTTGTTATTACTTGTCTTTTTTATATTAGCCATTTTGACAAGAAGGAGATGATATCTCATTAGGGTTTTGATTTGCATTTCACTGGTGATTAGTGATGTTGATTATTTTTTTCATGTGTCTGTTGGCCATCTGTACATCTCTGGAAAAAGAAAATGCCTAAAGACTCTACCAAAACACTATTAGAACTAATAAATGAATTCAGTAAAGTTGCAAGATACAAAATTAATACATAGAAATCTATTGTGTTTCTAGACACTAATAATGTAGTTAGAAAAGCCTTTATCCTTAGTATTATGTTTGGCTAACCATTCATCTAGAAGATCCTTTCAGATCTCATCAGTAAGTGCAAATGTTATCTCTTTGCATGAAAGAAATACTCTGTCAGTTGACAAGTATATCCACAGAGATATTTCACTGCCAAGAAAAGAGGCTAGATGGGAGAAAATTTCATTATGTCCACATTTCCATTAAAAAAAATTTATATGATCAGAACCATCATTCTCCTAAACACTGTTTTTACCATCAACCTGGAATAGACTATTGTTGTTACTGTCATTTTAACGGAATTGGGGGATTTTTTTTCTTTTTTTTTCAATAACTCTTCAATAAAATTTATTAGCAGAAGTTTTAGTTAATGGAATTTAGCTGAAGTATTTGTCAAAAGGATTTCACTTCTGAGATGTGTTGGGAAGCTTTGAAAAAAGGTTTATTTATTTCTTTTTTTTCACAACTAGAATTCTCTACAGAATGTCTGGAGGCATAAGTATTAAATAATCCCTATTTTAAAATTTATTATATATTAAATTTGAAATTCCCAGGACCCCATTGGGTATTAGCATATGCAAATGTATGAGCATGACACCACATGAATAGATGGTTAAAGGTTTCATGACTAAAAGACAATACCAGTCTAAAGAAAATTGAATATATTCTTTTTCTTAGGAAATGGATAAAGAAGACCAGAAATACTGAAGTTTATCAAGTTGAATGATGATAATAATGTAGTATAATTTATAGATTAAATTTCCAATCCTGGTCTGTCTCTTCATGGCATACTATGCTTCATGCTTCATTAATTGACTGCCTCAACTACAACTGTGTAAAATATCCAGCTCCTTTTAGTGAGAGAATAAATATATTTGCCCTGATGTAGAAACTGAATTTGATTCAAGGAAGAAGAGTGTAGTTCACTGCAACAAATTCACTGAATGTGCTACTTTCTAGCTGTGCAATCCTGACTCTCAGAACTTCACATCTCTCAATTCAAAAATGTAGAAAATACCTAACTCCCTCATAGGATTGCTATGCTCACAGTAATAGCATTTGTAACTAACAGACATTCAGTAAATGTTCATTGCCTTCCCTGCCCTCCACAACCTCAAGCCATGAATAGAAAATGCCTACATGGCCTAGAGACTTCCTAGGCTTCACTCAATCATTTACCTAATCAATGGCAACCGTTATCAGCTGTACTGGCAGAAAGTCACATACAACATGTGTCATGTATCATATACTGACTTGGCTCATAGGCTCAGGGTCTATGGCTGCTTATGTGATAACAAACTTTTGTTATGCCTGAGTAGTGAGTCCCCAGACCTGCCTGAGTAGTGAGTCCCCAAACCATCAGGAGCGACACCGATGCAAGTACATAAGGGTCTTTATTACAAGCTTGAGCAGGGGCTCACCCGTCAACTGGCACAGTGGCAGCAGAGTGAAGCCCCAAACAATAGCAAGCAGGGTTTTTATGGGTAAGGGATGGGGGTGTTACGGTGCACACGTTGTACACATAGCATCATCACATAAGCACTAATCATAATTGTACAGCACCCATGGCAACAGTTTTGGCCATTCAGTATCTGTGAGGTGTTCATTACTTTTGGCGGGACCCAATCATGACCTTTGAGAATCCTTTGAAAATTACCAATTATGAGGTGAGTTTAAAGGGCCCACGTGGGGTTCAGGCAAGCAGTTATCTATAGTCCCCAGACCCTGACTCAGACCACAGCAGTGTTTCTCCTATCTTTCTTAGCTTCTTTTGATCAGCTGATCTGAGGGTGGTCTGAGGGGGGCTTCAGCTGAAGTTTTTCCTGGAACTGGGGCTATGTGCAGCCCGAGGTTGCTCTTAATGGGGGCCTTAATCTCAAAATGGTGTTACTTAGGCTCTTCACTTTGAATCTGCAAATTCAAAGATAAGAAAATATGAAGACTTTGGGAAAAAGCTCTGTACCAAAAATTAGATCTGTATCCCAGTCTTCTATTCATTCCCAAGTAACTTGGTGACTTTTGGTACCGTTTTATCTTCTGAGCCTCAACTCCCTCACCTGAAATACACGATTGTAAATCTGGTAAATCTGTCTCCATTAATCTATCATTTTATAAGGACCCAATGAGGTATGTAAAGCTAGAAATCTCTACAACTGCAAGGCAGTGGTCATAGTAGAACCACAGAAATCTTTCTGCTTCTCTGAGCAATTCTGTTTTTATCAACCAACACACAAAAAGAAGATGTGCTAAGTGGATCACTGGTGACCCTGAGGTTTTCCTCAGGCTGAGAATCAAGATGTCCAAAATGGTAGATGAAGGAGAGGACAGACAAATGTTCTCTAGGTGAGACCAAAGCAGAAGTCAAAGGCTAAGAGTTAGACTTCTGCACAACTGGTACAAGAAAGTATTAGGATAAAGTATAGTCAGTACATAATTATATATACTATGACATAGCTGGTTATGATGAAAAATTACATAAAATTTTAACATGCTTATGAATATGTAAAAGCAATGTAAAAAATTTTTTTTAATTCAGTTAGGTTAAACTTCTTTTCCCAAAATGGGAGCAGGAATCTGTTACCTCGTATAGACCAACAGGCATGCAGCTTCTTTTCTGAGAGGTTGTATATTGGCTTATCCATGATATGGACATGGCCCATTTTGGCCTGAGAAGGAAAGTTGTGAAAGCAACTGAGTCAGACTAAGTACACCACATCTACTGTAGCCCTGCCCTGCACATCAGCATAGCTTTACTATGAACTCTCATCAGATATAGAAGGGGCTTCGCAAAGACCTTGTTTCTGCCTGGAATACATTTTTGAATGAATTTTTGAAGCCTTGGCAATGACTGCAAACAGTCCTATACTTGCTGGCAGTGGTCCATCAACCTCACACCCCAGATTCCTAATGAACATCCTTTGTAGACAGTGAAAGCCATGGCCATTACCCAGCTATAATTTGTTTTTTAAGGTGTGATTACTTGAGGGGTTTGCAATCAACAGAGAATTTTCATGCTTCTTCTGTTTAAACATCTGTATAACTCTCCAGATATACATGCATACATCCCTCATATCATTCAAAATTAAGATGCCTATAAGACTGAATCAAATTTACAAAGAAAAGCAACTGACAGCAGAGTAGGAACTTCTCTTAAGATAGCTTCCTGTTCTGTTACAGAAAATTCTCATCCTCTACTGCAATTACCACTTTTATTAAGACTTAAAAGAGTAAAGCCAGGTCCATCCAGAGCAAGATTTATTGAAATTTGGTCACTCTCTAAGAAACAATAGACGGCTATGCCTTAGCATGCTGGAAGAAAAGATCCCAGAAACCCAGGAGTAGATACAAACAAATCCAGAATCGTCTTCTAGTGCTAGCAGAGAGTTTGTGTTCAGAAGAAGATAAACTATTACCTATGAAATTAGGCTCTGGTATTCTACCAAATTATGGGATAGGGAGGCAGGAAAACAGAATTCAGAATCAAGATGCCTTGTGCTGCCTCTAGCTGTCTGTGCATCATTGGGCAAGCCAGTTTCTTTTTTTAGTCTGTTCTCTCAATTATAAAATGAAGAGGTTAGATTATGGTCCCTAAAGTTCCTTCCAGTTCTAGGTATCTCTGCCACCTTATTGAATAGTAATAATGATAAGGGAGCATAAGGTAAAATGACACACCACATATCAATTCAGTTATATTTAACAGGTTAATCAGTACCAATGACTCTATAAACTGAAACCTCAGACCCTGACATCAGTGAGTGATTTTTTTTCTTCTTCCATCAAGGCAGGATTTAGGGTCATCAATAACTTCACAAAGCCTAAGAGGTTTCCTTGATCTTGCTAAAATACATGGATCATTCCTAACAATATTTTGGAACAAATATCCAGCCTAACACTCAGCAATCTCAGGTTGGACCTAGCTGCTAATAATTTGGTCCATGATCCTGAGCTACTCTGTATGGAAGGGATTAAACAACCAATGGGGAAAAAAAAAAAAAGACTGCAACTTGCAGTAGAAAGATATTGTATTATGTCTTCATGCTGACCCTTACTTAACCTTCATTTATGGATATACTTTGCAATGATGGTAAAACTGCAAGCACTTTCACTTTGTGAGTAATTCTTGTAGCACTTAGAACAGTATCTAATACATATTAGGCCTTCAGTATGTATTGGTTAAATTATGAATGCAAAGAAACTATAAATAATCAGAGTCTCAACAATTATATTAACTCTACCCAAGTGCTATGAAATCTAGGACCAGAAATTTTTGAATTGTAAGTTATAAGAATTAACCAGCATTCTAAGATATACAGTTACTTATGTAGGTATTTCTTTGGGACAACCTATAGCTAGAACATAATTCTAACTAAATGGATTTGATTCAAATCTAAATTAATTTGTCCCTTCAAATCCAAGCAGCATAGTGGAGATTTCACATATGGTAGGTAATTAGGTAAATTTCTGATCAGTATTTCGTTATTGGCTAATTACTAAAGGCAGGCCACAGTTCTAATTTAAGTATTCTATTTATTTCTGAAGCTCTGTGCTGTGGTTGACTTTGAAGTGCTGTTGCAAGGGAGAGAGAAAGGAATAGCTATGCATCAATGGAAATAAGTTCACATCCTTGTTCTTCACCTAGAGTGATTTAATCCTTGTTCTTAGCTTTAAAGTGTATAATGGTGCTATGGCAATGAGAAACAATGAAATCTGGCCATGTGTAGCAACATGGATGGACCTTGAGGGTGTTATGCTGAGCGAAATAAGTCAGGCAGAGAAGGACAAATATCATATGTTTGCACGTATAGGAGGATTAGGAGGAACTTGATGGAGGAACAAGGGGGAGAAGAAGGGCGGAAATGGTGGGGGAAAGGGAGAGAGGCAAAAACATGAGAGACTCTTGAATGCTGACAAAAACTGAGGACTGATGGATGTGGGGGGGAGGAGGGATGGGCATGGAGGAGGACACTTGTGGGGATGAGCACTGAGTGTTATGTGGAAACTAATTTGACAATAAACTATTTGTAAAATAAAATAAAAAAAAATAGTGTATAATGGTGCCAATTAAATATTCTCCGCTATACCTACTACTTCCTAGATCTTAATGGGTACTATTGCTTTTAACATGCAAAAATATTAAAGGATACACCTAATCCAAAAATAGGAAAAATAAACGATAAGGACAGAAGCAGAACAGCCGAAAAGAAAAGATGATCCTTTGGGCATGTACTGGATATTCTATTTGCATCATCTTTGTTTCTTCTAAGGGATTTCAGAAGTTAGAACAGTGAACACCAAAAAAAAAAAAAAAGGGGGTATGGTAAGATTGGGGAAGAACCATAGAGTGGCACTTGGCAAAGGGAAAAGAGAACTGAAACACTATCTGTGGAATCCCTAATTATCAGTATTGTTGGTGAGAAGATATTACAATTGCTGTTGACCATTTGTACGTGCAGAGCTCTATTTATAAGCTTTAAAGTTAGTTCATTCAGAAAATACCTAGGGACACATCTCCTATGACTGAAATACCATACCTGAAAGAATTATACATATCTTTAATGTAGAGGAAGTAGATAGGAAAGAAGATAAAATTGTTGAAAGTGATTTGTAGCAAATGGACAGCCTTTGAGCCAGACTCAAAGTGTGCTGGGGGACTAGGGAAAAGAAAGGAGGAGGGAGGTTATATTAAAAAATAAATAAATGGGTACCATGAAGGCATTGTTATATGTTGCAAAAGTCCATCTTTGCCAGAGATGGTAGTTATATATGCACATAAGTTAGCCTTCCCCTAAGGAGGGCTAGCATGGGGCTTACATTAAGCCAGTAAGTTCAGTGTGGAGCTTACGGGAGTGGAAGAGAGAGGCTACAACACTCTATCTGCACATATGCACTAAAAGGTAAGGATCCTAATCACCTAGGAAAGAGTAAAAAGGGAGGAGTAAAGGAACCAGCCTACATTTTTAAAAAGTTTTATTTATTTATTTTGAGAGAGAGTAAGTACAAGTGGGAGAGGGGCAGAGAGGGAATGAGAATCCCAAGCAAGCTCCACACCATCAGCACAGAGCCTGAAGCAGAACTCAAACTCACCAACTGCAAGATCACAACCTGAGCTGAAATCAAGAGAGTCAGACGGTTAATGGACTGAGCCACCCAGGTACCCTGGAACCAGACTACATTTAATTTCTACCTAGAATAAGAATAATTATTAATTTTACTCAAAGGTTGGCTATAGAAAAAATTCTTTAATTTAATATAGAGAAATGCTTAATATACATAGATTTGTATGTCAATGTTATGGGACCTTTTAAGATAAAAATATTAACAGAATATCTTATTTAGACTAAGACTAAATCTGCAACTTCAGAGCTTATACTCTTTTTCCTTGAAGAACATAATTTTAAAAATTTGAGTACAGTGAGAATCAATCAGATATTTGCAGAAGTTAAAAGTTGAAGTGCACCCCCCCTCGTTATTTTTCCCCTGCTAAATTTAATACAGTTCTCAACTGCATCTGTTAAGGAATCCCAGTTTTAGAAATCACATCTTGTCTATACCCAGCTGCTTATGCAGAACAAACTCCAATACCTCTTGGTGAGCTCTCAGATCTGGTGATTCACTAACTATTAAAAATAATAATAAACAGATAAACAAACAGATAAAAATGAAACTCCAACTCATTTGTATCAGGAAGAGCTAAATTCTCCAGAACAGTGCAGAGAGAACTCTTTTTAATAAACTAGGTAAGAAAATTTTCGGAGAAATGATGGCTACTAGGGTAAAAATGAAAATGAATCCACAACTTCTTGAGAATCCAAAGAACTTATTTCCCTTCTAAAAGAATTACATCTTGAGGCGCTTATGTGGCTCAGTCGGTTAAGTGCGGACTTTGGCTCAGGTCATAATCTCATGGTTCATGAGTTCTAGCCCCACGTCAGGCTCTGTGCTGACAGCTCAAACCTGAAGGCTGCTTCGAAATCTGTGTCTCCCTCTTTCTGCCCCTCTTTTCTGCTCCTTGAGAGAGAGAGACAGAGTGTGTCTGTCTCTCTCTCTCTCAACAATAAACATTAAAAAAATTTTTTAAAAAGAATTACATCTTTCTTGTAGCATCTCTAGTATAGTAAAGATGTATAAAAAGATGTAATTATATTTAGCAATTTGGGAAGGTTAAACCTAAACCTTTCATTCTGACTGACATCTGTATAGTAAGCGCCTAGCGGAGCAGCAAACAAGAAGTTTATCAGACTAAAGCTGCGGGGCACGCAGCAGAACAGCAGGCCTGAGCTAAAAGCAGATTTCCAAAGGACAGCCCCATAATGGAATTCCTGGTGGGACGATCAAAGAGGTGGAACCATCAGCCAAGCATGATTGCACATAACAAATCCATCAAGACCTATGATATCCCTGGCAAGACAAATAGCAAGGAGCACAGAGACTTAAATGGTATTTGAGGAAATTTACTATCCCCCAGCCTCCAGCAGGGTTGAGAAACAATGGCATTCAAATTCCCATCTATTCCAACAATACAATCAAAATACTCTTTTCCCTTAGCCCGTTGAATTTACTGCCTAATTTTTATTTAAACTGCATCTATGTGTAGCTATAAAAATAAAAACGTATTTGTATATGCTTTTACATATCTGTTACCACATAAGCAGAATCGGCCTGACAGGTTTTTATGAAATTTAGAAGGTATGTGTTGAGCAACATGATTTTAAATATAGGCTATGTGGCATACCTGAATTTGCTTTGGGGTCCTCAGGGGGCCAGGCAGGCAGTCATTTACCAGAATAGCTGAAACAGAAGTGAAATAAGAGGCCCATAAGACTGCCAAAGGGAGTAATGAGCCATAAGTATGAAGATGCATTAATATGCCAAGGACAGAGAAAACAATCAGTAGTTTTAAACACGAGTCCCAAATTGATCGTCATGAAGGCAGGTGTGGTCTGCAATCTAGCCACTTCTCAGTTGGGTAACTAAGTAGAACAATTCAGGTTAAATAGCATCAGGGACTTAGTTAATTATGATTAACACATCTTTCTTCAACAGCTCTGGGGAGGCATTTCTGGCAAGACTCATTAATGTGAGGGAGAATCCCGGCCCAACCCTGAGTCAAGTAAGGAAATACCAGCCTGTCACCTTGCACTGGTGAGAGGGGCTTCCATAGGATACTCAGGCCACTTGTCTCCCAGTTACAGAGCCTTGGGCCTGGTGTCTGACTCCCTCCTGCACATGTAATGGTCTGAGGCAAGCTCATCAACCACTAAGGACAGGTCAAAGGAACAGTGGCTGAGTTGGGTTCAGCCCAAACTCCTAGCACAAAAGATGCTGAAGCATTTCTCATGGGCCAGCTGTGTGCCAGGCAGGAGAGAGTGAGCCTGAATGTTGTTAAGTCTTGTGCTAGTGGAAAACAGACTTGAGCAGAGAGAAACTGTAGGCCATACCCAGTTTCTAAGTGGCTATGGAAAGACTTAGGTTACCAGCCAGGATAAAGACATATTTGCTTTTACCAAGGGGGTTACAGTTAGAGATCCCTAGTAATTTGAGGGAGGGAGAGGAGGCTTTCCTCCAAAGAATACTTGGGCTTCTCATGAAGGGAAGAATCAATTTGAAACATCCCAGGTCCAGATAACAAAGCTAGCTTTTGATAGTCCCAATTATGTAGAACTTACTGAAGTAGTCATGGACCACTTAGATTCTCATCCAGAGGCAAGAGAAGAACTAGCTCTGAAATATATTTTTTGGACAATGACAGGAGAATATATTGTTGCTTAACGATTATGCCCCAAGAAGCATGTTTGTTCAGGATACCAGATATACTAGACATATACACAGGCAGCAATGGAATGGTATGCTCACACAGACACACTAAGTATGATTAAATAAGGTGATTTCAAAGAAAAAAATATGAAGCACCTGGTGTCAGAGAGTTGTGCTGCTCAGGGACTTAGCAGAGCTCCCAAATGTCTAGTAAATCATGTGTCTAGCCCTTGGCCTTATTTAGAGTCTATGACCTGAGACTTTGCATCTACTACTCTTCTTCACAGATTCTCATTTTCCATCACTCATATGCACATCTTCTAGTATGGCCAGGCTATTTGTTATCACTCTTATTACTTGTGTCCAGCTTCCTATTCTGCTATACTTAAAGAAATACCTCTTATTGTTCAAAGAACCCCCAGGACCAGGGAAGATACAGATATTCATCTTTTGTGCCCTAGGGGTATAGGCTTCTAGGGCTGCTCATGTGCTTGCCCTATGAAGGTCCTGTGATTCTCAAAATTGACTACATATTAAGGTTACCTGAGGGGTGCCTGGGTGGCTCAGTTGGTTAAGCATCTGACTATCTCAGCTTAGGTCTTGATCTTACGGTTGTGAGTTCAAGCCTCACATTGCGCCCCCTAGGGTCGGCATGTAGCCTACTTAAGAAAAAAAAAATATAGATAGATAGATAGATAGATAGATAGATATATTACCTGAGTCCTTTAAAAACAGTATCACTCACTTGCTGGGGTAACAGTTGAACCAGAATGTCTAGAGGTTAGTGCCGGACAGAAATGTTCCTTTTTTTTTTTTTTTTTTTTTTTAAGTTCCCAAAGTAATTCTAATGTACAGCCAGGAATTGAGTCTGTACTGGCTGAGGTATAACACAGCTAATCAATATCTTAATGTGAAAGAATTTATAGGTTTTCTAAGCCACCCTCCTCCCTGAGAAATTTTGATAAAATGTCAGCTGGTTGTACAGGTCTCAGTATTCTGTGACAGGTGAGAGTGGGATTAGACATGGCTGTGAATAAAATGTTGGGGTCAAGAAAACAGAAAATTGACTGAGAAAGAAGGGCAAATGGTTGTATGAGAGCAGCAGTTCTCAATGCTGAATACACAGTGCTTTCTCTGGGCACCTAAATCATAGCTATGCTGGGGCCTCAGCGCCCACAGATTATGAGTGAATTGATTTGGTGGACTCAGGCACCATGCACTTTTAAAACACTCCCTCACTGACTCGAGTGTCCAGCTAGAACTGAGGATCACTGCCCTGAAGAGCAAATAAAGGTAGTGTTGCCTGACACTGGGGTTATCCCCTGAAGCAGATTCTTGTATCAAGGGTGGTTCTTTCAAGACCAGAGAATGAACACACACACACACACACACACACACACACACACACTGTGTCTATGTAAATGTTGTTTAGGGGACTTCATGCTCATATCTGGGCCCCATATCTCCATCATTTGCTCACATGGTATCTAGTCTATTGACAGAAGCATGCTGTTTGTAGTTAGTTAGGTACGTGTATGAAAAAGAAAGAAACAAGGAGACCTGAAGAGGTCTTCTTTGCCTGTTTCTAGTAGACAGGAGTTCCTTGATAAAAGATAAGGCATTATAAGATTCTCCCGTGGCTTGGTAGATTCTTGTTCAGAGGTGCTCACTCCCCTCCAATACTTCCATGGCCTGAAAGCACTTTCCCTCGTCTTGCCTCAGGCTTAGCCAGGTGACTTACTTTGGCCAAAGTGATGTTAGCAGGCAGGATATGATAAGGGCCTGACAAGTGCTTGGGAGGTGACGCTTGCTCTGCCAGAGACATGAGATCACATTTTGATCATTGCTCCCACAAGGAGAGTGAGTGACATGTAGACTGAAACTGCCTCAGTCCACCCACAGACCTGAAGTGGGATGGACACTCTCAGCTCCTGGGATCTGAAGCAGAGGCACCTAGTAAAGACCTGCTTAGATCTAATGAGCTTGGTCAATCTACATGTGAACAGGCTACTTAAATGCTTGCTTTGCATGTGGCTATAACTTTTTGGTTGTATGCTGTAGAGCCACATTGTGGCCAAAGCTAATTAACATATGTGCTTTCCACATCTTTCTTAACTTAGAATGTGCTTCCATACTTAACATGATTTTCTGAACTGGCTCAAAATCTCCTCTAACTTCAAGCTTTGTGATATGTGGGAGGTGATTTTTATCATCACCTTTCCTCACTGTCGCTTCAAACAAATGTGGTATTAGGTTTTATCTTTTGGAGGATGCTCCATGAAACACTTCCATTAACAAAAAGGACTGTAAGTCTAGTCCAGGATTGGGAGGTCAAGGCCTTACCTACTAACTGCTGCTCTTCATCACAGGGCTATTTATAATCATTTTAATTTAGAAGCAATCTATATGACTAATGTTAGCACAACAGTTAAGTAATATTTGGAGTTTTCATAAAATAAATTCTTATCCCACATTTAAAAAATATGCTTAATGAAATGTAAGTATGAAGCAGTACTTATATTAACAAAGCAAGACCTAAAGTTGACTATAAGATATGGCTTCAATGATATATATATAATGATATTTATAAAAGATCTAAAATAAAATATACCAAAATGTTAATGGAGGTTAACCCTGAACAAGGACATTAACAATGATTATTGCTATTTTTTAATGTTTATTTATTTCTGAGAGAGAGACACACAGAGCACAAGCAGGGGAGGGGCAGAGAGAGAGGGAGACACAGAATCCAAAGCAGGCTCCAGGCTCTGAGCTGTCAGCACAGAGCCAAATGCAGGGCTCGAACCCATGAACTGTGGGTATCATGACCTGAGCTGAAGTTAGAAGCTTAACCAACTGAGCCACCCAGGTGCCCCATTATTTCCATTTTTTGAAGCTTCCCTGTACTTCCTATATTTTCTTTGATGAGCAAATTTTACTCTTATATACAGGAAAAAAAAATTCTAAAAGGGGTAAGAAAGAAAACATCCCTTGAGGGACTTGGAATTCTGGAAAATGCATAATTCAAAGTTGGGGGAAAAGCTGGCAAAAGTCCTACTTTTTTGGAACCTACTCAACTGGCAAAATGAGATGAGTCTGGCCTCCTCATGTTGGTGAAAGTCTACTTCTAAGGAAACGTCATTTCTTCTTGGGGCCCCTTATCTGCCTTGCCTCCACCTGAAATAGATTTCCATTTTATCCTCTCAAATCCTGCAAGTCCTTCTGAACATTTAGTTGCTTCCTCCTTAGAAGCAGCAGCAGTTCAATATAAACAAATAAGATTTTTTGTTTATTTTTGTTTGGTTTCATTTCACTTTTCCAATCCCACTAAACTACATGAAGCCAAAATTTTATGCATAGCCAATATATAATGAAGTTAAAGTCTCAACGAATGATGAATTTCACATTAAGCTCTGGATTTCAAAGACCACTATTTCTTTATATTCTGATATTCATGTTTTTGAAAGATTGCTGCCAATTATATTGTATATAACTGAAATCATTCCTTATGGTCAATTTTATGTCCTGCTTTGTTAATATGGATACTGCCCTTTACTTCAACTTCAAAAGCATATTATTAAGCCAATGGATGATGAGTTCCTTAAATGTAGAAAGTCTATCACATTCACCTTTGTCATCCTCACCACATAACAAGGCTGGTGGCACATTGTAGGTGGGGTTGACATTAACAGCGATCATTAACTCTAGTTTTGCTCTAGATCTAAGACCTAAAACAGATCTTATTCATGGGGACCTTGCAGTTTGGTGAAGCCAAGTAACTAGTTCTGGCCAGTAAACTATGCTGGGACATGATGCTTGTCATCTTAGAGCTGAAGAAGTGAAAAGTCCATGAACTATTCTCTAAATTCTCTTCCCTGGTTGCAGCAACCAAAGAGCTCTGTGAAGTGATTGGGAGCCCAGGGTCATGCTTAGAAGCTGGGTATTGAGGAGGACTGCAGAGCCTGCAGCAGAATGTGCTGGAACAAGGAACAAAGGTGTACATGATAAGCCACTGAGATACTAGGATTTGCTTGTTCCTGCAGCACAGTCCTATCCTAATACTGTAGGCATTCTTTAAACTTGATGCAAATTAGTTAGAGGCTTATAATATCCCACTACCAAAATATGTTTGCTGGTATAACCAAAAGCACCGATGCTTTTGTTTTTTATTAAATGTTTCAGCAACTGCAAACTTTAACAAGGGGAGAAGGTAGCCTCTTCTGTGTAAGCCACTCATAACCATATTTTAGAGGCTGCAGAAAGGCTGTGTGAGCTGCTAAGTCCAGGCTCTAGGCCTCATGTCTCGCTCTTGAGCTGCACAGGAATTTTTCTGATCAAATTTCCAACCCATACTGAAAGTGTCTGGTGGTAGTCTCCAGGCCATTTGTGGCATTACATTAGGTAGAAGACACAGGCTGTTAGAAGAACCATTTTTCAAATGTACGGAAGTAAAGAGTGGCACTTGGTACATTATTTTTTAAAAGGAAACAGTAAATAGGAGCTTTAAACCTGCTCAAAGCATTGCAAGCTCGAGAAGTGTGGGAACATGGCATTTCCTTATAGTCAGACATCTATAACCCTTTTCTTAGGAGTAGTCCTTTCTATAAAACTAGCCTTAGTTACTCAAGCCATTTTTCCAATAGCAAACACGGCATAGTAGGTCCCAGACATCTGACGACATAAGCATGTGCAGTTATAAGACAAATATGTATTTGAAAACCCCTTTTCTCTGGGATCCTGAGATTCCAAGGTCCTGTGCAGACATGACCCCTTTTACTAGAGTGGTGAATTTATAAACCAATTAGTAAGTTAGGTGATTGGCTGAATTTAGTGGTTGCCAATTGATTCATTCCCAATTAATCTAGACAAAATGATCAAATCGCTTGTTTATTTCAGGCTTAGTAGCAATAAAAAAGTCTATTACTCCTTTAAAAAACATGGTACATATAAGCACCCCTACATTCAGTAACTAAATTGGGCACAATTACGTATTTCAGGGTCTGTCTCCAGCTGCGGTGGCATCTGTTCCAACTCCCTGCCTTCCCCTTCCCCGCAAATCTTTGAGTTCTCTGGGTAGAGGTAGGTCTCAACAATGCCAAATCCTGTGTTCACTTTTAGAAACTATAACAGCAGGAGCTTGCTGAATTTCACCTTCAGGGGTGTCACGGCTTCTCAGGTCTGCTCATCATCTCCTCTGTGGGGCCCTCACTGAGACTGCCTGCTAAAGCTCCAGAAAGTAAGTGTTTCATCCTAGCACACAACCAGCATAATGAAAGCTATTCTATTATTGTTTAAATACCTCAGTGATCCAACTTAAAACCACAGAAGGTCCGGCTGTATTAACAGGTATTGTACAACAAAGAGTTTAAAGAAAGAGCCTCCAACCAAAGGCTACAGTAGGACACAATCTGAACTAGCCTAGCACAGTGGTTATCGAGGGTAGGAAAGGACTAGATCAGTCTTCCTGGATTCTAACCATTTCAATAAATGGGAACCTATCTTGGGGCATCTAGGAAGCTCAGTCAGTTAACCATCCAACTTCAGCTCAGGTCATGATCTTGAGGTCCGTGGGTTCAAGCTCTGTGTCCAGTTCTGAGCTCTCAGCTCAGAGCTGCAACGTGCTTTGGATTCTGTGTCTCCCTCTCTCTCTGCCCCTCCCCTGCTTGCACTCTCTCTCTCTCTCTCTCAACAATAAGCAAACATTAAAAAAAATTTTTTAAAAAGGGACCCTACCTTTCATATGATAATGCATTCTGTGTGTGTGTGTGTGTGTGTGTGTGTGTGTGTGTTTAAGGACTAAAATATTTTTTACCTTTTTTTTCAACAAATGAGTGGGCTACACAGCATCAAATACATTCATTTAATGTATTTTTCCAAAATGAGCAGTGCATATTCAATTATTGTGTCTTTTCTATCAGGATTCGGGTAGTTTCCTGAAAAGGAGGACAATAAATGTATTCATTGGTTTAGAAAGCTCAGCCTTTTATTTTAGTCTTATTCAAAAACAAAAAGACCTTTGCATCTAAATTTTCCAATGTGCCTGTGAGTTAAATTAAGGAAAGATATGTATCTTATTTAGCTACTGTTCCTCTTCTCTTTCTCCACCTTTTGATGAGGGAGCAGAAGGCAAGCTGAGGGCAAAATAGAAGCTAACACCTCCCCTCCCTGCCCCCCCCCCCCACCCAGGCGGGATATGTATGGCATTCCTCAGGCACTCCTGGTATAATAGGGAAAGATAGAATAAAATAAGGAGAGAGGGAAAGGATAGGACCTGAGGTCCTGGGTAGGGAAAAGCATATTTTGGGACAACGCTGGGAGAGTCTGACCACAGCAAACCCCCTCAAGCTTAAAGTTCCTCTTAAGAATGTCACAGATACCACCTACTCCCTCCCCGTCTCAGGTTTCCTTAAGGATTTGACCAAAGACCTGACTAAAAATAAGCAGACCATAAAACCTATGACCCACAAGTAATGGTATGGCCATAGACCACCTCTAGTACATTGGAGATGAGCCAATCGGGAATGGACAAGCCAGTACCCAGAGGTATCCAGCCAATAAGGGTAGCATCTGAGACAGAACAAGAGGGAAAAGGAAGGTGGGGGTGGAGGTAGGGGTGGGTGACCAGAACCTTATAAAACAAGAACCCTTGCCTACTGTCATGGGCATTCACTTTCAAATGTCCCCTCTCTATAAAGAGAAACTTTCCTACTCTCCTTCCTTTCTAATCTTCTACTCTAACAAACCTTTCCCTTCTGCTCATTCTGAGTCCATCTCTATTCTTGGAAGCTGTGAGACAAAAAGTCCTGCAACACCTGCTGCCCAAGAACAAAGGAGAGGAAAGACAACAAATGGTTAACAAATAGAGATCACTGTCATGCCATACATGAGTCTCCAACAGTTTACAAATATCTTAGTAAATTAGAAGAAAAAGGCAATCTTATCAATAGCCTAATCTCCAGAAAACTATAGCTCCAACATCACCTTCCCGAGTGATGTGGGGAACAAAGGGAAGAGGAAATGGCAGGTAAAATTAAATTTCTTTATAACCAGCAGCTCACCAATAAATACTTAAGACAAATAGAAAAATAGAACATTTCTCCAGGACCTCCCTACTTTCATAATGTTAATGCCCTACTAGAGGGAAAACAACGTTAGGTTGACAACAGCTAGGCCTCCTGTATCCCAGGGAGTGTTCTTTAGCATATGAAAAGGCCTTTGGAAACTTCCCCAACTCCCAAGTGTACTTATAATCACTCTTTCCTCAGGGTCTAGGGGCAGCTCTTTCTGCCCATGGGCCCTGTCCCATTGCTTTAATAAAATCACCTTTTTTGCACCAAAGACT
The DNA here is from genome assembly GCF_003009895.1 of Hyaena hyaena. NCBI lineage: Eukaryota > Metazoa > Chordata > Mammalia > Carnivora > Hyaenidae > Hyaena > Hyaena hyaena. The sequence goes on along the minus strand of NW_024083001.1, from coordinate 8,947 downwards.
TAAGAATCTTAAGAATTCTTTCTTGGCTATTGGCTCCAAACTCCTATCAACTTCAAACCCCATCACTTCTTCCTTTTGGGAAACTTATCTCTGCCCCCATTAGTGATTCACCCTCTTTTCTCAGGTGGTTGTTCAAGTTACCAGTAGACAAAGAACAGCATTAAAGACTCAATTAGATAATTAAGGCCAGAAATACCCTAGCTGTTAAAGACTGGGGATGTGTGCGTTAAGAAGGAAACAACCAACCCAATGCAACTCTGTGACCTGGCAGAAAAGCCCAGTCTTTGGAACTCCAACCTTCTTCACCCTGCCACTGTCTCCGGCACACAGAGCATATGATTCAAGTCAGATCTACACTGAGCACCGACTACATATACTCACACTATTTCTCTCACTCTTCCTTCTCAATTTACCAGCAAAAATCTACTCAAAATAATGCATGGAGCAGTAAGTTTCAACGTACTACGTTCACACACATGCATCCTAAAATAGTGCGTGCTACAAAATTCCACACTCCCACTATTAAAAATGCTATGTATGTGTGTGCTACACCATTTAGCAGCAAATGAAGGTATATGCAGAAAAAAATTATGCTGCATTTCATAGGGACCTTTTTCAATCGAGTAGAAAGGTACATTGTCGCTGGATGCTCATTTGATTTCAGATTTCTGTGTGCTGTAGTTTGCTAAGATTTTAAATCAACAATGATAACTACAAGGAACCCCTGATAATAATGGCAGCAGATGTTACAGGTCATCTCACTCCGCGTGCAAAAGCAATCTTGTAGGAGATGAAACACAATATTGTAATTAGAATTAGATGGATTCAATAAATATTAAGCAGTAAAAAGTATTATTCGTTTAGCCATTTCCTTCTCAGCAGAACCTGCAATTCAGGCTCATCCTAATATCTGACCCATGAAATTAAGATGATAAGGAGTTACTGGGACAGAAGATGGAGAGAATTTAACAGTCATGGCTTTTTGAAATTGTAAATTGATGCTCTCCGCCCCTCCCTACCTCAATGGTAAACAAGAAATCAAGAAATGATAATGGGCAGAGGGATGAATGAATGCATTTCAATGAGTCTGGTTTATAATTTTATGAGTTACATGTTTCATCTTGATAGAATCAGGCTGTAAAATCATATGTTCCGGATAATCCCAAAAAGCACAAATTTTAAACACTTTTGCCTAAATTTCCTGGTGATTTGCAACCTGTTTCACCAATTGGAGCATTTCTTTTAACTGACTTGACCAATCTGGTCAGGTCAGTGCAGGCCCCTCCCCAGGGCCACCCTCTGCTTTTTTTCTTTTACAAAAGACTTCCCACCGTCCATGTCAAGCAAAGCAACTGCAATAAACTCTCTCTCTGATCTAGCCCATCTAGTCCTCTACCAGTCTCAATTCTGCCTCCAGGCAGCCTGAAGCAGCAGCAGCAAGTGGGCCAGACGAGCTCTCTGCTGGCTAATCTGATAAACTAATCTGACAGAGATGAATGCTTTTTAGGGAGCTTGCCAGTTTTGCCTTTTGGGAAAGGGATGCTAAAGGCAGCCCAGGTATCAGAGTAAGATCAGGTTTGGATATTCAAATCACTTGGATCCCTTCTCATTGAAAAGTTGGCCTTCTTTGACTCTCCTGGTAAATAGCTATTCTTTAAATACTTTTCAATAAAGAATAATGACACTAATAATAATAATAATAATGACAATACATAGCTCCATTTTTTTTTTTATTTCACCAAAACTGGGCATTGTGCATGTTCCCTAAACTGGTAGTCAAAATCTCATCCAGCTTTCTAGAATTTGGCTGATAGGAAGAAGCTGTTATTAACCTGATAAATCACCAGAATGTTTTCCTAAGGTTTGGTTTAGGAAATTGCTTCCATCTGTGAGTGGCAAACTTATTCCCTCCTAGAAAATTCTCCCTTCTTCTAAAATACTAAAATCATCCCTGGAGTACTTTAAGGACAGTTGGCCTAAGGGTTTCTAATGGTTTTCTGTTTAAGCTATAACTCTCTTTAGGAGGCCCTAGGGCCTGGTGCACTTGTGACTTGCAGCCTCACTAGTCATGCCACCTGCTCAAACCCAGGCCGGTGCAGGCACTTCTCACCCTGCATATCAGCCCTTCTGCCCCTCTTTGTTTTAGGGCCTTAGGGGACATGTTCAGAAGATAACAGTTTATGGATATATGCAGGTTCCCGGTGTCAGACTAGGAACCACACAAGACCAAAATAGCTAAAAATTCTGAAGCAGGTGAACAAAAAGGTAAAGTCCGGGTTCAAAAGAAAAGAGCATGTCAAGGGAGAGACAGGATTCCAGCCTGAGTCAAGACTGAATCACAAATCAAAGCTCAACACGTAACCAGGGATCATGAAGAAATGAAGTCTAGTTGAAGCCGTGGGCTCAAGGACATGGGAAAAGATGGGCATCAGAGTAAGAACATCTGGCCTTTCATTTCTTTCCACTCTGGGTCTCAATTTCCCTTCTATAAAATGAGGTTTTGAGGTGCAATTACCTCACTCATTTAGATACTATGAGTCTATGAAGGCCACACAAACAGTCATAACCAGAAGCTTTGCACTACTGGGGGACCAGAGCAAGACAAGGAGTTGGAGACAATTAAGTGATCAGATTGAATACAGATGAAAACAACACTTCAAAACAAAGAAACAGCCTGCCTCAGAAGGAAAATGTCTCATATGTGTCCTGTTATCTGAATCCTTCTATACCCTCTACTAGGCATTGTAGAAAATCCTAGAAATAAAAATAATGCTCACTCCCCTCCAGAAGGTTGGATCTTTGATGGAAAGAGAAGGTTCACTTGTATATGATTAGATAACAAGATCATATGTATTATAATTCAGAAAAGCAATAACTGAGGTGCCAAAAGACTCAGTGGCATTCGTGGGAGAGAGTCCAGCGCTTCTCTGAATATGGCGGCTAGGCCCACGTGGTCCATCTGCTCTAGATGGGTTGCTTTCCAATAATGCTCAGAAGGTGCTCACCCCCAATCTTAACAAAGTCAATAGAAGCTTGGGTTTATCTGGTATTTTCCACTGCCAGAATCTTAAAATCCTTTTATCATCCTTTGTAGCCCCTGCTAGTCTCCAAATACACTGTATTGATTAAATCATATTTGAAAAAAATCTAAACCAGACTTTTGTCTCAGGTATTATGCCTGGACAACAACAAGATACCATTAGGGAAACACCTTAGGCCTAGGTCAGAAGTGGGTCCTCTCCAGTCGAAGGCAATCATTACCATAGACTTAGACATTTATCCCTCCACCACATGTAATCAACAAACTATTGAGGGTATACTCTGCTAAGAGTGGGAACAAGCAGAAGCCATAAGTTCACATTTTAGGCAGGATTGAGAGCTGAGAGGCCAGAGACAGAGTCTGGGTCTCATAGTGGGCAGATGGAGCTCTGAGAAGGAATAATGTCTATTGCCCACTTGGCTTTGATCCTAAGCCTGCCATGCTGATTATGGTGACAAATCTGTTGGAGGCCTGCAAATTCTGCTCCTGACCAGCTTAGAAAAAAGCCCCTCAGATTTCCTGACATCAGTTCACTGAGGAAGAGTTTTGCTTTTCTTCCCCTTCATGGTATCCCCTTCTTAAGGCAAGTAAGAAGTTATTCCCTTGTGCAAATAGCAATAAAACCCTAGTGTCAGAAATACATATGGAACTAACCGTTCCTGTTGCTTTTTAAGTTCATCATATTTCTGTCGGTCCAAGATCCCATTTGGAATCCTGGAAAACATCTCCACTGGAAACCGAATCAGCTTTCACAAACTGCCTACTTGCAAGCTTGTCAGCCACAACATACCACAAGGAAGTTTCTTGAAAGAATTTCTTTCATTTAGCTTTTGAACCAAGCAAGAAATTTGATATCATGAAACCAAAATATCATGTTGGTTTAAAGTTAATGGTGCTTTACAATAAGCAATGCCCAGCATCATTGAGAGCTGTCTGGGTTAAAGACCTTTCCATTTTGAAGATCTGCCATCTACCGAACACCTCTTTCCCAATACATACATGTATTGCCCTCAGAAGAGGATAATGATCTCATAGAGTATGCTTTCTCTTAGCTGCAAGTGTGGAAATTGTCAGCCACCTGCTTTCTGCTGGTCTGGAGCTTTCTACCAATAAGTTGTACCTTTTGTTTCTTGTTGGAGCCACTGGTCCTCTGGTCCAATGGTTTTGCATATTATAGGGAGAGGTTTATAGCTCCTCTCATTCCTGCCCCCACCCCACCCAAAATCCTGGGCATTGAAAATTGGTATTGAAAGTCTGAGGACTTCCTGTCCAACCTTTAGTTAGACAATGTCATAAACTGCATCCACTCTATTTGAAATTAGCCAATGCCTTTAATTCCACACAAGATACAGTCACCAAAGTCTTACAACTGTACTAGAGATGTCAAAGGTACCATCTATTCCACTATACCTCTTGCTGGAGACCTTGCTCACCTCACAACTTAAGTATCATGGCATATCTCTTTCCCTTCCATATCATGGCAAAGCTAATTAGAACTAGAAGTGATCATGCTTAACTAATCAAATTCATTCCGTGGGAACTTGGAACTGGGATACAGAGTCTTTAGCCAGTCTGTTCTGTTCTACATGCTTGAATGTGATGGGTATGTAGACCACTTTTTACATTCCAAGACTAACTAACTCTGAAGGGAAACAAGGAAATTGGTGGACACAGAGCTAAGATGCAATGTAAAATGCAAGAGAAGGAGAAATCAACATTAACTAAGTTCTTAACCTTTGGCTCATGCTACACACTCAGTGTGGGTCACCTAGAAGGTTGTATTCATTGCAGTCTTTCAAACACACAAGGTAACAGAAGATTTATCCTGACATATGCTTTCCAGATCACTGAGACAGGGGAAGGAAAGGTAGAAAATTGCACAGCAGTTCTAGTTTCCAGACCAAAGTGACAATGTCACATCTTCTTACATTTCATTAGCAATACCAAGTCACATAGCTCCTACTTCAAAGGGTGTGAGAAAGCAAAACTCCACCATGTGCCCAAAGGAAGAAAAAAGTGAATATAACTTCATGCAATCCTTAGGCTCTTTTCCTTCCACATATAAATACATAACTGTCTTGGCTTGGCTTCCAGTTCTTCTCTGAAATTGTTCTTACCATGGCCACTAGTGATTCATGTATTATTAAATTCAATTAACACTTTTCAGTACTCATTTTACTTTCCCTCTTACTCTCTCATTTGGTCCTATACATTATTCCCTAACCGCATCATTTTCTCCAACTTTGGCTTTTAGTGTCACCACTGCACCCTTACCATCTTTTTATACATTCTTTCTCCTTTACCGTCTGCTTATTATATCCACATATCAAAGCTCTTCTTATGTCCCACTAAAATCTGCTTCTCATTCCTTATTGAATTACACCTCCATTTCCCAGTCACCCAAATCCAGGAGTCCTATGCAGCTTTCTCCTATGACTTCTCACTTGGTTCACTACCAAAGCCTCAAGCACTAGCCCCAGGTCTTATTCTGCACAAATGACTACGGTCATCTTTCTAAACATAATTAGGCCATTTGCTCGATTAAAAAACCTTCAATTGTTTCCACATGCCTTTAGGCCATAGTAAAAAAATCTCTCTAGTGGTTTATATGTTCTTCAAGATCTACCCATGATTACTTTGCTAGTTATATTTATTGCTTTGGCATTCTCCAGCTGAGTTACCCTCTGAATTCTCTGCCCTTCCCAAAATGGCCCCTGATGATTCAAATCTCCATGTCTTGAGCATGAGGTACTTAATAGACATCTTTCCTTCTTGTTTTTTGTCTAGTTAATTCCTTTGAGACTTAACTCAATTATCATTTCTTCCAGGAAGTCTTTGATCCTCCCAGTCTTGATCAGGTCTTCCCACTACCTACTCTAAGAGCAACTTGACCTTACCTCAATCTCAATAGTCAGTTATCAGAATTATGGTTTTCTATTCAACATTTCGTCTTTCTTCCCTACTATAAGTTCCATTAGAAAGCACTGTTTAACTGATATTTGCATAGGGTCTAATACAGTGCCTGACACATATTAGGAGCCTAATAAATACCCACTAAATGAACAAATTAACCAATGAATCTCTATAGTCTTATGACCACCAAATTCTAAAACTGTGGTCAGGGAAGCAGAAAGCAAAGAGGAAAAATATTGCTCATGCATATATCATATTAGGCTAATACATGTATAGTTGGCTTATGTAATTGCCTCTACAAGGCAATTACCCAGCAATGATGCCTTCTCCTGGGTCTCTGGGTAGCTGATGATCCACTTTGTCCTTCTGTGATACCTCTATTTCTATTACCTTTGAGATTCAGTTTGAAGGACAAGTGACTTAACTTGTACTCAGTGTTCATATTCCTTAGAATTATGTGTTCACTTGTTCTTGTAAACTAAACACATTTCTATTGAAGGCCTACTTGGTGGTGGGGGAGTGTTGGTTTCCCTGGTGATATAGGATTCCCGCCCTCAAAGAGTTACAGCGTAAGCAAGAAACTAAGTTCTCAACTGAATAAAAGGAGCTGTTCAGTTAGTGTAAAGAAACAGCACTGCAGAATATGAAACAGCTTGACACTTGAAGTCTGCATTTCTCTCTCTGAGTGCCAACTCTTAGCTAATGGTACAGAACATGTGACTAGCATTTACCTCTTTTTTTTCTGTGACTGCCTCATTTACAAAATATGTAAATACTAATATAAGATAAAATTTAGGTTATAGTAATAATAATTCTGACACAAATTTAATTGATATAAAAATACTTTACAATAGTAGCTTTCCTTTACTGCACTATCAGTTAGGTGCAAGATGGTATAAATTTTATAGTCTTGATTTTCTTTCTTACAGCAGCTCAATGTAGCAATATAATCTCTTTGACACAGACGAAGAAATAGTGGTTCAGAGGGGTTAAGTATCTTACCCAATATCACATAGCTGGTGAGTAGCAGAACCAGGATTTTAACTCAGATTTGTATCCCCCAAAGGCCAGAGTTTCTATTAGACTATGCCGCCTACTTTAAAACTCATATGCATGCAATTTATGTATTCGAGTATTCTGACTGAAGCACTATGATGAAAAAGAGCCCATGCTACCAGTAAAAGTGAACATTTTGAAAGTTAACAATTAACCAACTTTTTCCATCTATAAAAAGGATGATTTTTTATCACATTAAACAAGACATTGCATATCAAGCACTCTGCACAGTCCAAAAAGACAGAGTAAGTATTCAAAAATGCTAGCTATTACCACTGTTATTAGATTGTTACCAAGTTCTTTCTCCATCAACTTCCTAGAATCTGAGACATTTCTTCCATACACAATTTTGTGAAAGGGCGAGGGTAACACAGCATGAGATTTATCTCATAGTAAACTAACCTATAAGATGGGCATTTACTTATGGAAATTCTGAAGACAGAAGCAGCATTATGGGATTCTAAGGATGTTCAGATGAGCAACCACAATTATCCAGGAAACCAGTGTCATTTTGTAGGTGCTAAGGATCTGCTCCCAACTCTTTTAAGGAGCCCAGGATCAGAATTCATTCTATAGCTAAGTTAGAGTACAAACATGCTCATGTTTTTCCCCTTGGACTCAATATTACAGGAAGGGCAATTGCACATTCTGTTTATCTCTTGGGTAGAGGCCTATGTCCTGGTGAAACTACCCTATTCCAAGAACACCAAAGAACTTTGAAAAACACCAGCTTCAAAATTCTCATTTGCTGAAAACTGGTGGCCGCTGTTATCCTTATTGTTTAATGAGCTCAGCCCATGGGCTACAATAAATCAATCAAAGGTAAATAACCATTGTTGTCTATTTGGAAAGCCGGGTGGACAAGAAGAATCCGGAGAGTAAGGCAAGATTTTATGGCCTAATATGCATCAAAAGCTAGCACATACAGGATAAGTCATGATGAAAGTTATAGCTATGCAGGAAGTCAGTTAAGTCAGGAGTTAAAACATGACGTGGGGGTTTCTTTCAAACATAAGCCTAGTGAATCCTCACAACATTGGGGGCACAGGTATGACTAACCCCAGTTTACAGACAAGGAAACTGAGCTTCAGAGGGTTCAAGTGGCCTGTCAGAAGTTACAAAATTAGTAAGAGAAGTAAGGGAAGGGAGATAGATAATTAAACATAGACAACTATTGTTTTAGATTTAAAGATATATTTAAACAAAGTGAGTTAAGAGAGTAATCAAGGGAGAGATTAGGGTAACAGTGGCTAGATGGAATATCTATTAGTTACATACTGCTACACAACAAATTATCACAACTTTTGCAGCCAAAAACAACACATATTTATTATCTCAGTTTCTGTGGGCTCAGCACCTGGGTACAGGTTAGCTGGGTCCTCTTCTTAGGTTCTTCTTAGGTTGCTGACATCTTCAGCAACGAGGATGTCAGCTGGACTATATTCTCATCTAAATTGGGGGGATAATCTACTTCCATACTCACTCAGGTTGTCTGCAGAATTAACATTCTTCTGTCTGTATAACTGAGGGTCAGTCTTCTTCTTGTTAGCTATTGGAGAAGAGCCACCCTAAGCTCCTTGCCACATGGATATTCCCAATATGGGTGCTTGTTTCATCAGGTCAATAAGTCAATAAGGAAATTCTCAAGCAAGACATATTCTTACATAATGTTATATATTCATGTGAGTTGTATTCTATTACCTTTGCCATAATCTATTGGTTAGAAATGAGTCACAGGTCCATCCATAATCAGAGAGGGTGGGAACATTAGCAAGCAAGAATTATGGAAGCCATCTTAGTCTTAAAAGTTCTACCTAGGGGCGCCTGGGTGGCTTAGTCGGTTAAGCGTCCGACTTTCGCTTAGGTCATGATCTCGCGGTTCGTGGGTTCGAGCCCCGCATCGGGCTCTGTGCTGACTGCCAGCTCAGAGCCTGGAGC
>NW_024083000.1:51044-52196 GCF_003009895.1 Hyaena hyaena | reverse complement strand
TTTGATTTCTATGTTTTGGAACAGCTTGAGGAGAATTGGTATTAATTCTGCTTTTAACGTCTGGTAGAATTCCCTAGGGAAGCCATCAGGTCCAGGGCTCTTATTTGCTGGAAGATTTTTGATAACTGAGTCGATTTCTTCACTAGTTATGGGTCTGTTCAGATTTTCTATCTCTTCCCGTGTAAGTTTTGGTAGTGAGCGTGTGTTTAGGAATTTTTCCATTTCTTCTAGGTTGTCCAATTTGTTGGTATATAACTTTTCTTAGTATTCCCTGATAATTGCTTGTTTTTCTGAGGGGTTGGTTGTAATAATTCCATTTTCATTCATGATTTTGTCTATTTGGGTGCTCTCTCTTTTCTTTTTGAGAAGCCTGGCTAGAGAGGTTTCTCCATTTTGTTTATTTTTTTCAAAAAACCAACTCTTGGTTTCATAGATCTGTTCAATTGTTTCTTTGGTCTCTATGTTGTTTATATCTGCTCTGACTTTTACTATTTATTTTCTTCTGCTGGGTTTGGGGCTTTCTTGTTGCTCTGCCTCTAGTTCCTTTAGGCGAGCTGTTAGATTTTGGACTTGTGCTTTTTCTAATTTCTTGAAATAGGTCTGGAGTGCCATGTACTTTCCCCTTTGGACTGCCTTTGCTGCATCCCATAGAGTTTGGATTGTTGTCTTTTCATTTTCATTTGTTTCCATATATTTTTTAATTTCCTCTCTAATTGCCTGATTGGCCCATTCATTCTTTAGAAGGGTGTTCTTTAACCTCCATGTTTTTGGAGGTTTTCCAGACTTCTTCTTGTGAGTGATTTCAAGTTTCAAAGCATTATGATCTGACAATGTGCATGGTATGATCTCAATTTTTTAATATTTATTGAGGGCTGCTTTATGTCCCAGTATGTGATCTGTCTTGGAGAATGTGCCATGCGCACTTGAGAAGAAAGTAAATTCCCTGGCCTCAGGATGTAGAGTTCTAAATATATCTGTCAGATCCATCTGGTTCAATGTGTCTTTCAGGTCCATTATTTCTTTAGTGATTTTCTGTCCGGTTGACCTATCCATTGCTGAAAGTGGAGTATTAAAGTCCCTTGCTATTAGCACATTCTTATCTATAAGCTTCTTTCTGTTTGTGATTAATTGTTTTAAATATTTAGGTGCTCC
>NW_024083000.1:32029-47237 GCF_003009895.1 Hyaena hyaena | reverse complement strand
TTTTTTCTGTTCGTCACATTGAAGACTTCTTGCCATTTCCTTCTGGCCTGCCAAGTTTCAGTAGATAGGTCTGTCACCACTCTGATAGGTTTCCCTTTGTATGTTAGGGACCTTTTCTCTCCAGCTGCTTTCAAAATTCTCTCTTTGTCCTTGTATTTTGCCATGTTTACTATGATATGCCATGCCGAAGATCTATTCAAATTATGTCTGAGGAGAGTCCTCTGAGCCTCTTGTATTTCCACATTTACTTTCTTCTCCAGGTTGGGGGAGTTGTCTGCTATAATTGGTTCCAGGACTCCTTCAGCACCTTTCCCTCTTTCTTCCTCTTCCGGGATTCCTATGATATGGATATTGTTGCATTTGACTGTATCGCTAAGCTCTCAAAATCTTCTTTCATGTTCTTGGATCAGTTTGTCTCTTTTTTTTCTCAGTTTCCTCTTTTTCTATAAAAGTGCCTTCTAAGTCACTTATTCTCATTTTTGCCTCTTCAATCCGTGCATTGGAGGCCTCTAATTTATTATGTATCTCATGTATCGCATTTTTCAATTCATCATGCCTATTTTATTCTCCATGTTGTCTGTAGCCATAGTTTTTTGATGTCCCCTATGTTTTTTTCAAACCCACCTATTAATTTTATGAAATTTATTCTAAAATCTTGTTCAGTTATGCTGCTTATATTTGTTTTGAGCAGTTAATTGGCTGTTAGTTCTTCGTGGAATTTCTTTGAAGGAGAGCTCTTTCGTTTCATCATTTTAGTTAGCTTTCTGGCTTTTGTTGGTTTTAAAGACTTGTTATGCTCACTGCACCTGTTAGTGCTCCTGCACTCAAGAAGACTCTGACTGTCCAGGGCCTATCCTTCAGAGAGTGTTTTTTGAATGGTATCTTTTGTTCTTTCTTGTTGAGACCTTGGTTATTTTATTTTCCTACTCGTAGTGATATTTGGGACTCTCCACCATGTGTACTTTCGCTTGTTTCTTGAGGTAGCCCTGGAGAAGAAAACAGAGAGACAAACACACAGGGAGCAGAGGCACACAAACACAGAGACAAATCCAACTAACCTGAAACTGAGAGGGAAAATGCAAAAGTTAAGATAAAGGACTGAGGAGGTAAGGCGAATAATAGAAAATTTAAAAATACATAAAAAGTTCAAAGAGAAGAAAAGGAAAGGAAAAAGAAAAAAAACGATGGACAAAGAATGGTTTAATGCATATAACCTGATTTCCCAGCTACAATTAAATAGGCGAGTGTATGCAGTACTGTTTGAAGAGCATAAGCAAAGAGAGAGAAGACAGGGCAGGGATGAGTCGAAATTGGAAATAGAATGAACAGGCAGAAGGGATAAGAAGCTTTTTTCAAAGACCTAAAGGGTAGAATATTGTTGGAGAGTTGAGAGAAGGATGCTGGTGTTATCCAGAGAAACTATATAGCCTAATTACTCATGAGAGACAGAGATGAGAAGGTCGGTAGATGTAGAATTTACATCTACAGAATGGACTAAATGTGACTTTTTAAGCAAGCCCGTGACCAGAGTTAACCAGGTCAGTGTTCCGGGGGAAAAAAAGAAAAAAAAAGAAAAAAAACCCAGAAATTAAAAAATATATATTTAAAAAAAAAGGGGGACAGCTGCTCTCAAGCAGGGATAGGCATGGTGTGATCCAATGCATCAGGAGGGAGTTCTGCCTTGGTGGTTGTGGGGAGAAGAGTGGCAGCGCTCCAGTCCCTTCTTGAACCAAGCGCTGCACCTCGCTTTTTTGGTGTGGAATCTTCTTGGGCAGGGTGAGCAGTCAAAGTGGGTTGCGTTCTTTAACCCAGGCCAGGCTTCTAAATCCGAGTCTGCGCGCCCTACTGGAATTGCTGTAGATACAACCTTGCAGGTGATCCCCTAAGGGTAATTCCAAGCCTCTTGCCTAGCCCTGGGGGTGAAGCCAGAATCGCTGCTGCCTTCTGCTCTGGGTTGGGTTGGTGAGCATTGGGGGGAATTTGCCTGCGGGGCGCGCTGGGTCCGCTGGAGAGAGAGAAACCAGGTCCCTCTGTGTCTCTTCACCGGAAACTTGCGGGAAATCTCCCAGTTTTTAAGCTCTTCGCCTTCCCTCTAGAGTTCCAGCCAGCCAGGAGCGCGGAAGCCGGGTATGCGCGCGCATGGCTACTCCAGTAGTCAGGCCAGCCAGGAGCACGATGGCGCGGAGGTGCGCAGCTCCTCTAAGGGTTAGCCAACCAGGAGCACCAAGATATGGTCAGCGCGCAGCCGCTCCGGGAGGAGTTGCAGCGCGGGGACCTGGCGCGCAGGGATTTAGCGTGCACGGTTCTTCTGTGCCCTGAGCAGAGGTTTTTCTGTTTCCCAGAGACAGGGACCATGTCTTGAGCTGTTTCAGACTCTCTCTTTTTCCCCTCTCACTTCCTGCAGAGGGGGATCGCCCCCGTCCCTGGAGTCTCCGATCCTGGCCTGATTTTATCTTCTCCAGTTCACACTGACATTAGAAGGCTTTCTCAGTGGATTCTGAGTCCTTTTTCTCCCAATCTCTTGGGTTCTGTAAGGTTTCCTATGGCTTCAGATCTCTTCCGTGCGAGATTGGGGGCGAGTGCAATGTATGGAGCTCCCTACTTCTCCGCCATCTTGCCCCCTCCACTTTCAGATCCTTTGAATGTGCTAAAAAATGAACATATCTTATTCAAACCACTGTTATTTTACTTTATTTTTTTTGTTACCAAATTCCATTTTTAGGAACTTTATTGATTAATATTATATAATTAATATATCTAGTAACTCACCAGTTTAATGTGTATAATTCAATGGTTTTGGGTGTATTCACAGATGTGTGCAACTATCACCACGATCAATTTATAACATTTCATTACTTCAAAAAGAAATCCCATACTCTTTAGTTAATTACCCTGTTATGCACACACCCCACCTCACCCTAACCCTAAGGAACAAATAATCTACTTTCTCTATATGTGGTCTTTTGTGACTGTTTCCTTTGACTTACCTTGTTTTCAAGGTTCATCCACCTTGTAACACATATCAGTACTTCATTCCCTTTTATGGCCAAATAATATTCTAATGTAGTGATATCCTACATTTTGTTTATCCATTCATTCATCGTTGGGATTTGAGTTATTTCCACCTTTTGGATATATGCACAATGTTTCTATAAATATTCATGTAAAATTATATGTAAACATATGTTTTCATTTCTCTTGAGAATATGCCTAGAGTGAATTGCTGTGTCAAACTCTATGTTTATTTATTTGAGGAACTGTCAGACTTAGACTGTTTTCCCAAATGGATGGACCATTTTACATTCTCACCAGTACTATATGAGACAATTTCCCAATTCTCCACTTTCTTCCCAACATTTGTTATTTGTTATTTGACTTTTTTTTTATCCTAGTCATCTTAGTGTGAAGTAGTATCTCATAGTGATTTTGGTTTGCATTTCCCTAATGACTAATGTTCTTATTAGCCATTTGTATTTTTTCCTTGATTAGCTGTCTTTTCAGGTCCTTTGCTTATTTTCTTAATTGAGGTTTTTTATGATTGATAGATTTCAAATATAAGTCCTTTTAGATGCATGATTTGCAAATATTTTCTTGCATTCTGTAGGTTGTCTATTCACTTTCTAGACGTTGTTCTTCGGGTACAAAAATATTTAAGTTTGCTAAAGTCTAATTTATCTATTGTTTTCTTTCTTGCTTGTGCTTTTCATGTCAAAACTAAGAATATTTTGTTAAACCCAGGGTCATAAAGATTTGTCCCTTTGCTTTTTTCTAAGAATTTTACAGCTTTAGTTCTTACATTTAAAGCCTTGATCTATTTTGAGTTAATTTTGATACATGATGTGAGGGAAGGGTCCAACTTCAATCTTTTGCATGTAACTATCCAATTGTCCCAGCACCACCTGTTGAAAATACTGTCCTTTCTCCATAGAATTTTCTTAATACCCTTGTCAAAATCAGTTGACTGTTGATGTGCAGATTCATTTCTGGATTCTCAATTGTATTCCATTGATCTAAATACATATTCTTGTGCTAATACTGTACTGTTTTGATTACTATTGTTTTGTAGTAAATCTTGAAATCAAGAAGAGTGAATAATAATTTGTTCTTCTTTTTCTAGATTATTTGGCCATTCTGGTTCTTTTGCAATCTCAACATGAGTTTTAGAATCATCTTGGCAATACCTCTCTGATAGAGACTGTGCTTAATTTGTGGGTTAGTTTGAGGAGTATTGCCATCTTAATATTAAGTCTTCCACTCATAAATGTGGGATATTTTTCCATGTATTTAAAACTTTAATTTCCTTGAAAAATACTTGATAGTTTCTGAATATATTTTTATAACTCTTTGTTAAATTTAACTATTTTAATCTTTATGATACTCTTATAAACATCATTTTTAAAAAATTCATTTTTGGAAGCATCTGGGTAGCTCAGTCCATTAAGCATCTGACTTTGGCTCAGGTCATGATCATGGCTTATGAGTTCAAGCCCTGCATCAGGCTCTGTGCTGACAGCTTAGATCTTGGATCCTGCTTTGAATTCTGTGTGTCTCCCTCTGTCTCTGCCCCTTCCTTGCTCTCTTTCTCAAAAATAAATAAACATTTTTTAAAAATTCATTTTTGGCCTGTTCATTGCACATACATAATAATGCAACTGATTTTTGTATTTTTATCTGTATCCTGCAACTTTACTAAACTCATTTATTATTTATATCAGGTTTTTAGTAAATTTCTTAGGATTTTATCTATATATTTGTCATCTACAAATAGAGTTAGTTTTTCTTCTGCTTTTCCAATCTGGATGCCTTTTATTTCTAATTTTATGTCTAATTTTCCTGGAAAAAAAATCTTCATTAGATTGTGAATAAAAGTGGGGGAAATAAAGACATTCTAAATTGGTTCCTGATCTCAGTAGGAAAATACTTGCTCTTTTACTATGACGTTACCTGTGGATTTTTGTAGGTGCCTTCTATCAGATTGAGGAAGCTCCCTTCTATTTCCAGCTTAAGTGTTTGTTTTTCATCATGAATGGATGTTGGATTTTGTCTAGTGCTTTTTCTGCATCTATGGAAATGATCATGTTATTTTTAATTTTTTATTCTATTAATATAATGTATTGAATTAATTTGTTTTTAATGCTAAGCAACCTTGGATTTCTGAGATAAATTCCAGTTGGTCATGGTATATAATTCTTTTTATATGTTTCTGGGTTTAGTTTGCTAGAATTTTTTGAGGATTTTTACATTTATATTCATAAGAGACACTGGTCTATAGTCTTCTTTTCTTGTGATATTTTTGCCTAGTTTTGGTCTAAGAGTAATAATGGAGTCATAAAATAATTTGAAAAATGATCTCTCATGTCCTACTTTTTGGAAGAGCTTTTGAAATTTTTTAAAAAATATTTGGTAGAATTCAACAGTGAAGTCATTTGTATTTGGAATTTTCTTTGTGGGTAATTTGTTTTTAATTTTTAACATTTATTCATTTTTGAGAGACAGAAAGAGGGGCACAGTGTGAGTGGAGGAGGGGCAGAGAGAGGGAGACACAGAATCTGAAACAGGCTCCAGGCTCTGAGGTGTCAGGACAGAGCCCAATGCGGGCTCCAACTCACAAACTGCGAGATCATGACCTGAGCTATAGTCAGACACTTAACCAACTGAACCATCAGGCACCCCTTTTGTTAATTTTTTATAGAGTTTTTCAGAATGTATATTTCTTCTTGAGTCAGGGTTGGTAGTTTACATTCTTCTAAAAATTTGTCCATTTCATCTAAGTTATCTAATTTATTCGTATACAATTGTCTATAATTTTTCTTCATAATCCTTTTTATTTCTACAAGGTTGGTAGTAGTGCCCCCTATTAAATTTCTGATTCTAGTAATTTAACTAGATCCCTCTTTTTTCTTGGTAAATATGCCTAAAATTTTGTCTTTTTTGTCAATTTTGTCAAAGAACTAGTTTTTGGTTTTATTGATTTTTCTGTATTCAAACTCAGTTCTTACTATTAGAGACAGTCAGCTTTAATTAAATTATTTGTAATACCAAGAGCCATACTCAGAGTAAATGTTGATGTCTTGCGATAAATTATTTTTGTTCTTAATGGATGGGGCATTGTCTATCAAAGGCTCAAGGCTCTGAAATTTGTTTCCCATTAGCTCAGACTCATTTGTTATTTAAAGAAATAGTATTTTTTTCTGTGAAGATAATGTACATAAAGCTTGTAAATAACCCAAGACAGTAGATACTATACAGAGTTTTCTTCTCCTTCCATTAAAAGTTTTCTTTTAAAAAATTAATTGTTTTCCAGTGATTTTAAAAAATATAATATAGTTTATTGTCAAATTGGTTTCCATACAACACCCAGTGCTCATCCCAACAGAGAGGTTTATTCTTTTGAGAGTAAAGAAGTATCAGTGTGATGAGTCCAACAATTATTTGTTCTCATCTAGCTCAAGAGGATAATTTTAATTTTGAAGGAGTAAGGCTGAATAATTTTTACTTAGTTTATTTTAAAATATAAAATTTTAATTTTTATCCTGTCTTACTGTTAAACTTATCTTCTAAAGGAAACTTTGCTCAAAAAATGAGCTAATGAACCATAAGTGAAGTAGATGGTTAAAACAATGGGAAGATACAGGTTTGATGGAAAAAGAAATCCATTGCTAACTCAGTGTAGTTTACTGGAAAATTTTACTTGTTCAGTCCATAATAGTGAAGATAATAAAAATTGTTTGAGGAGAGGAGCCTTTCAGGACCTATAAATAGAAAGTTATTTTCACTAAAAAGCTGGGTTCCAAATCATTTGCTTCTCTTTCATATAAAACATCTAAAGCAAGGGTCTGCAAATTTTTTCTTGAAAAGGTCAGAAAGTAAATAGAATTTACAGGGCATAGAGTGAACATAAATGGTGTTAGCAGTATGAAAAGAGGTGTCCAAAAAGGTGAAGTATTACTGAATATCTCCATTTGGGACACTCAGTCTCATTGGAACTCCACCCTCACTACTGCTCTATAATCTTCCTTCCAGCTCCATGTACTGTGAATTTTATCACCAAAATAAAAGAAACAAATAAGTAACAACAACAAATGTTCACAAACGTGCTTAATAAAAACATTACAAAGAAATGAAGAAATAGCCTCCTAGAGGGGGGATAAGTAGCCTGAAAAAGAAAGGCCTTTTTTCTTCTGGCATTGAGGGTCCCCACATTTAGGTCAGCTCTCTGTTTGCTCACCCTAAAATAAAGCATTTCTGCTAACATTCTAGAAATATACTCAGACCTCTAATTTAGTCTTTATATTTATGGGAAAAACATATTTGTAAAAGAACCATATGAGATCTATGATACAAAGAAAATCGGAGAAAACCTATCTCACAAAATACCTCAAAAAATGCCATCAGTCTTAGAAAGAAAACCCCTTTCATGAAAAAAAAAAAAGACAACAATAAGGAAATCTTAGAAATTAATGTTAAATAAAAAAGTCTTTAGGAGCTAAGCAAACCTTTACTATTCTCAGACAGAATTAAGAAAATAGAGTAGCTCAAACTAAGACCAAAATCAATATACAAAAATCAATTGCATTTCCACATACTAGCAACAATCAGACGCTGAAATTTAAAAAGTACCATCTACACTTTCATCCAAAAACAAAATAATACAGATAAACCTAACAAAAGATTTACAAAGTCCCTACATTAAAAACAAAAACAAAAACAAAACAAAACTATTACCTGAAAGAAATACAAGAGTTAAAGCATGATACTCAAACAATTTTGGACTCCCAGAGACATTTGGAAAAGTCTAGACATGTTTGGTTGTCAAACTGAGGAAGCAGGTTGTACTACTGGAACCTAGTTAGTAGAGGCCAGGGATGCTGCTAAACCTTCTACAATGCTCAGAACAGCTCTCCACAACAAAGAATTACGTGGTCCAAAATGTCAATGTGTAAGGTACAGAAACCCACACTATTAGTATGCCAATTCACACACTGGTGTAAAGAGTCAATGTAGTCTCAGTAAAATTATCAGAATTTGTGTACACACACACACACACACACACACAAGTTGATTCTAAAATCTGTATGGAAAGGTCTTAACATAGCCAAAATGAGTGTGGAAAATAACTTGGTTAACTAACACTATTCGATTTTGAGATTTATAAAACTACAATGATCAAGACAGTGTGGTATTGACCTCAACATAGCCAAGTAAATCAATGGAACAGAATACAGAGTCCAGAATAGTGGAGCCACATACGTATGAACAATTGATTTTCAGCAATGATATAAAAGCATTAAATAAGTAGGATAGTCTTTTTTGACAAATGGTGTTAGAACAGTTGGATATAGGTGTATGGATAAAATGAACTTCCCATTTATATTTCACAACATCTGTAAAAGTTAACTCAAAGTGTATCATAAGTCTAAATGTAATATTTAAAAACAGAAAACTTCTAGAAGAAAAGATAAAGAAAAATAGTTGTGACCTGTTATTAGGCAAAGATCTCTTAGAAATAATACCAAATACATAACCCATAAAAGAAAAAATAAATTGGAACTCATCAAAATTGAAAACTTACACTTTCTGAAAAACTGTTAAGAGAATGAAAAGGCAAACCATGGACAGGGGGAAAAAATTATAAAGCACAGGCTGATAAAGGATTTATAAGTGAACCATATGAGTATGCAAATAATTCTGAAAACACAATAAAAAAAACAATAAAAAAAACAGTTAAAAATGGACAGCAGATTTAAACAGAACCTTTTCAATGAGAAGAAACAGATCGCAACAAAACACATGGAAAGGTGCTCAACCTCATTAACCAATAAGGAAATGCAAATTAAAACCAAAAGTAGATATCACCACATAAGTATTAGAATGGCTAAAATTAGAAAAACTGACTATACCAAGTGTTGAAAAATATATAGAGAACTAGTACCCTCAACCAGCAAAATGTACAACTGGTAAAATGTAAATGGTAAAATCACTTTGGGAAAACAATTTGGCAGTTTCATTAAAAGTTAAACATATACTGGGGCGCCTGGGTTGTCAGTTGTTTGAACTTTCGACTCTTAACTTCAGCTCTGGTCATGATCTCACAATTTCTGAGTTTTAGCCCTGCATTGGGCTGACAGTATAGAGTTTGAGATTTTCTCTTTTTCTTTCTCTCTCTCTCTCTCTCTCTCTGCCCCACCTTACTCTCACCTTCTCTTTCAAAATAAATAGATAAGCATAAAAATGTTAAGCATATACCATTGTCCAGCTATTTCATTCTTAGATATTTACCCACGAAAAATGAAAGCATGTATCTGTCAAAAAATTGCAGATGGATGTTCTTAGCAGCTTTATGTAAAGGAGCCAACAAGTGGAAATAATCCAATGTCTGTCAAGAAGTGAATGGATAGACAAATTGTGGATATCCATAACAGTGGAATACCACTCAGCAATAAAAGTAGTGAAGTATTAAAACATGAAACAACACAAATGAACTTCAAAATAATTATGCTGAGGAAAAGAAATTAGAGGAGGAGTTAAGATGGCAGAGCAGCATGGAGACCCTCAGCTAGTTTCTTCCCTGAAATTGCAGATAGATTAGCACCCAACAATTTTTCACACCTAGGAAATTGATAATCTGCATAATTTGAGCCACAGAACTCAACAGGTATGTGTTGCAGAGAGGTGAACTGGGGTAGAAAAAAGCCATGGAGGGTAGGGAGGTGTTTTGGGAGAGAGAGGACAGAGAAATGGGGAAAGTGCAGTGCATTGAGAGAGTGCAGGGATAATACTTCACCAAAAGTTGTTGAAGAGAGAGAGAGAAAGATTGAAAATACTCACAGTGGACTGAACAAGAAATCTGTTCCGCTGATAGGAAGAAAGGAGTGGGTCTCAATACCATCAGATTCTATAAACAATTAAGCACACAGTCTGAAGTTCCAGAGCTCAGTGCCTGGTAGTATTCTGATGAGGAAGTAAGGTGAATCTCCAGGAGCAGACAGCATGGTGTGAGGGATCTGTGTGCTACACAGGGAGAAGTAGTTCTCCTTTTTGGAGAGCATTTGATAGAGGCCATAGAGCATCCCTACAGGCAAAGGTCCCAGTGGGCCCAGGAGAGGAGCCACGTATTCTGGTATTGAGACAAAAATGCTAGAGTGCAGTAAAACCTGGCACCTGCTGTATGTTGTGATTTGCCATTATCTCTGAACCTCTGCCACTGTGTGATTGCATAAACGATTTCTGGGGCAAGCTGGCACCCAGCTACTGCTCAGTGAGACCCTTCACTAGAGAGTCTGTGTGGGCCCAAGCCACAGGGATCTCTAGAGTGTGGGTTTTTTTTTTATTAAATAAATTATTGTAAAGTTGGTTTCCATATAACACCCAGTGCTCATCCCAAAAAGGGCCTCCGCCATGCCCATCACCCCCGTTCATCTCTCCCCCACCCCCATCAGCACTCAGTTTGTTCTCATAATTCACGAGTTTCTCATGGTTTGCCTCCTCCCCTCCCCCCAACTATTTTTCCCCCTCTTCTCCCCCATGGTCCGCAATGAAGTTCCTTCTAATCCACCTATATGTGCAAACATATGGTATCTATCCTTCTCTGCCTGGCTTATTTAGCTCAGCATTACACCCTCAAGGTCCACCCATGTTGCTACAAATGACCAGATTTCATTCTTTCTCATTGCTGTGTAGTATTCCATTGTATAGATGAACCATATTCTCTTGATCGATTCGTCACTTGATGGACACTTAGACTCTTTCCATGTTTTCACTGTTGTTAAGAGTGCTGCTAAGAACATTGGGGTACATGTGTCCCTATGCATCAGCACTCCTGTATCCCTTGGGAAAATTCCTAGCAGTGCTATTGCTGGGTCCTAGGGGAGTTCTATTGTTAACTTTTTGAGGAACCTCCACACTGTTTTCCAGAGGGGTTGCACCAGTTTACATTTCCACCAACAGTGTAGGAGGGTGCCCGTTTTTCTACATCCTCGCCAGCATCTAGAGTCTCCTGAGTTATTCATTTTAGCCACTCTGACTGGTGTGAGGTGGTATCTCAGTGTGGTTTTGATTTGTATTTCCCTGATGAGGAGGGACGCTGAGCATTGTTTCATGTGTCTGTTGCCATCTGGATGTCCTCTTTGGAGAAGTGTCTGTTCATATCTTCTGCCTATTTCTTCACTGGATTATTTGTTCTTTGGGTGTGGAGTTTGGTGAGTTCCTTATAGATTTTGGCTACTAGCCCTTTAACTGATATGTTATTTGCAACTCTTTTCCCATTCCATCGGTTGCCTATTAGTTTTATGGATTGTTTCCTTTGCCGTGCAGAAGCTTTTAATCAGGATGAGGTCCCAATAGTTCATGTTTGCTCTTGATTCCCTTGCCTTTGGGGATGTGTCAAGTAAGAAATTGCTGAGATTGAGGTCAAGGAGTTTGTTTTCTGCTTTCTCCTCTAGGGTTTTGATGGTTTCCTGTCTCACAATCAAATCCTTTATCCATTTTGAGTTTATTTTTGTGGATGGTGTGAGAAAACGATTTAATTTAACTCTTCTACATGTTGCTGTCCATTCTCCCAGCACCTTCTGTTAAAGAGTCTGTCCTTTTTCCATTGGATACTCTTTCCTGTTTTGTCAAAGATTAGTTGGCCATACATTTATGGGTCAAATTCTGACTTCTCAATTCTATCCCATTGGTCAGTGTGTCTGCTTTTGTGCCAATACCATACTGACTTGATAATGACAGCTTTGTAGTAGAGGCTAAAGTCTGGGATGGTGATGCCTCCCATTTTGGTTTTCTTATTCAATATTACTTTGGCTATTCGAGGTCTTTTGTGGTCCCACACAAATTTTAGAAGACTTTGTTCTAGTTGTGAGAAGAATGCTCGTGCAATTTGGATTGGAATTGAATTGAATGTGTAGATTGCTTTGGGTAGTAATGACATTTTAACTATATTTATTCTTCCTATCCATGAGCATGGAATGATTTTCCATTTCTTTGTGTTTTCTTCCATTTCCATCATAAGTTTTCTATTGTTTTCATCATATAGATCTCTTATATCTTTGTTTAGGTTTATTTCTAGATATTT
Source organism: Hyaena hyaena (assembly GCF_003009895.1). NCBI lineage: Eukaryota > Metazoa > Chordata > Mammalia > Carnivora > Hyaenidae > Hyaena > Hyaena hyaena. The sequence goes on along the minus strand of NW_024083000.1, from coordinate 35,167 downwards.
TATGAATTTTTGTGCAATTGTGAATGGGATCAGTTTCTTGAATTCTCTTTCTCTTGCTTCATTATTGGTGTATAAAAATGCAACCGATTTCTTTACATTGATTTTGAACGCTGCAACTTTGCTGAATTCATGGATCAGTTCTAGTAGGCTTCTGGTGGAGTCTGTCAGGTTTCCTATGTAGAGTATCATGTCGTCTGCAAAAAGTGAAAGTTTGACTTCTTCTTTGTCAAATCTGATGCCTTTTATTTCCTTTTGTTGTCGGATAGCTGATGCTAGGACTTCCAGCACTATGTTAAACAACAGTGGTGAGAATGGGCATCTCTGTCGTGTTCCTGATTTCAGGGGGAAAGCTCTCAGGTTTTCCCCATTGAGGATAATGTTAGCTGAGGGCTCCCCATAGATGGCTTTTATGATGTTTAAATAAGTTCCTTTTATCCCAACATTCTCGAGGGTCTTTATTAAGAAGGGATGCTGTGTTTTGTCAAATGCTTTTTCTGCATGTATTGACAGGATCATATGGTTTTTCTCTTTTCTTTTGTTAATGTTATGTATCACATTGATTGATTTGCAAATATTGAGCCACCCCTGTAACCCAGGAATGAATCCCACTTGATCGTGGTGGATAATTGTTTTTATGTGCTATTGAATTCAATTTGCGAGTATCTTGTTGAGAATTTTTGCATCCGTATTCATCAAGGACTGTAGTTCTTTTTTTGCTGGGTCTCTGTCTGGCTTGGGAATCAAAGTGATGCTGGCTTTGTAGAATGAGTCCAGAAATTTTCCTTCGATTTCTATTTTTTGGAATAGCTTGAGGAGAATGGGTATTATGTCTGTTTTAAATGTCTGGTAGTGGGGGAGGGGCAAGATGGCAGAGAAGTAGGGAGCTTCATACCTGCACTCGCGCCCAGGCATCACACGGAAAAGATCTGAAGCCATAGGAAACCGTACCACACCCAAGAGATTGGGAGAGAAAGGACGCAGATTCCACTGAGAAAGCCTTCAAACGTGAGTGCGAACTGGGGAAGTAAAAATTGGACCTGTATTGGAGACTGGAGAGACGGGCCACCCCCTCTGTGCGGAGTGAGAGGGGAAAAAGAGAGTCCGAAACAGAAAAGCCTCCGCTCGGGGGAAAAACCTCCACTCGGGGTGTAGAAAATCTTTGCGCACAAAATACCTGCTCATCAGGCCCCTCCACGCTCCAAGTCGCCCAAGAGGGGCTGCGCTCGCGATTTGCTTCTTTGTGCTGGCTCCTGGCTGGCTGGGAGAGGTTGCGCACCTGCAGCCCTTACCCTCGAGGCGTGCTTGGACCCCTGAGGAGGCGCGCAGGCACCTGCGTCCATGCTCCTAGCTGGCTGGAACTCTAGAGGGAAGGCAAAGCGCCAAAAACTGGCAGATGTGACCTCGAGTTCCAGTTTTGGGTGATTGAGACAAAGAGGGAAATTGATTTCCTCACTCCAGCGAGCTCAGGGCGCCAGCAGACAAAGCCCCCTGCCCCGCCCAGGCCCCCAGCCCCAACTGGAGGAGAAGGGAGCGGCTTCTGGCTCCACCTCCAGAGCTAGCCTGGAAGATTGGAATCGCCCTGAGGGGAAAGCCAGGGGATCGCTTGAGGCAATTTCAGCGGGGTGCTTGGCCTAGGATTTGGATGCTGGGACTGGCCTGGGTTGAAAAGCACAACAAACTTTGCCTGAGCCCCTAACTCAGGAAATTTACACGCCTATGAAGCGAGGTGGAGCTCCGCCACCTTCCTCCCTACAACCTGCAGGCAGAACTCCCGCCTGACTCATTGGATCACACCACCCCCATTCCTGCTTGAGAGCTGCCCTCCGCCCTTTCCCCTCACTTTTGGTGTGTGTGTGTGTTGTTTCTGGTTTTTTTGGTTTTTTTTGTTTTTCTTTTTTTCCACAGAACACTGACCTGATTACCTCTGGTCACCGGCGTACTTAAACAATCAAATTTAGTCCATTCTGTAGATGTAATTTCTACACCTCCTGACCTTTTCATCTCTTTCTCTCAGGAGTAATTAGACTATATAGTTTCTCTGGATAATACCAGCATTCTTCTCTCACCTATCCAAACATATTCTACCCTTTACCTCTTTGAAAAAAGCTTCTTATCCCTTCTGCCTGTTCATTCTATTTCCAATTGTGCCTCATCCCACCCGGTCTTCTCTCTCCTTCTCTATGCTCTTCAACCAGCATTGCATACACACGGCTATTTACCTGTAGCTGGGAATTCCGGTTATATGCTTTAAACCGTTCTTTGTCCATCAGTTTTCTTCTTTGTTCCTTTACTTTTCTCCTTTTTGACCTTTTTATGTATTAAATACTCCCTATTATTCACCTTTCATCCTCCGTCTTTACTCTTAACTTTTTCGTTTTCCCTCTCGGTTTGAATGTTAGTTGAATTAGCCTGTGCGTTTGTGTGCTCCTGCTCCCTGTGTGTTTGTCTGTCTGTTTTCTTTTCCAGGGCTACCTCAAGAAACAAACCAGAGTACACAAGGTGGAGAGTGCCAAATATCACTGCGAGTAGGAAAATAAAATAACCAAGGTCCCAACAAGAAAGACCAAGAGATATCATTCAAAAAACACTCTCTGAAAGGATAGGCCCTGGACAGTCAAAGAGTCTTCTTGGATATAGCAGCGCTAATAGATACAGAGAGATAACAGGTCTTTAAAACCAACAAGAGCTGGAAAGCTAACTAAAATGACGAAATGAAAGAGGTCTCCTCCAAAGAAACTTCAGGAAGAAATGAGAGCTAATGAACTGCTCAAAACAGATATCAGCAGCATCACTGAACAAGATTTTAGAATAATAATGGTAAAATTAATAGCTGGGCTTGAAAAAAACACAGGGGACATCAAAGAAACTATGGCTACAGACAGAATGGAAAATAAATATAGGCATGAAGAATTAAAAAATGTGATAAATGAGATACATAATAAATTAGAGGCCTCCAATGCACGGATTGAAGAGGCAGAAAGGAGAATAAGTGACTTAGAAGGCACTTTTATAGAAAAAGAGGAAACTGAGAAAAAAAAGAGACAAACTGATCCAAGAACATGAAAGAAGATTTTGAGAGCTTAGCGATACGGTCAAATGCAACAATATCCATATCATAGGAATCCCGGAAGAGGAAGA